>NW_004949113.1:4622574-4633224 GCF_000317375.1 Microtus ochrogaster
TGTGTGTGTGTGTGTGTGTGTGTGTGTGTGTGTGTGTGTGTGTGAGAGAGAGAGAGAGAGAGAGAGAGAAAGAGAGAGAGAGAGATGGAGGACTGCCTCTGCTTATTTCTTTTTCCTTTTATTCAGTTTCGGATTCCAGATTAGTGTAACCCTTAACTAACCCAGTCTAGAAACTCTCCTGCAGACAAGCCCAAGGTTTGCCTCCTAGGTGAATCTAGATTCTGTTGAATTGACAACCAGTATTAACCCTCACAAGCCTACCCCTAGTCAATGTGATACCCAAACAGCACTTTTAAAAATTACTTAAAAATTTTCAACTGTGCATATATGTATATGTCTGTGTGTGGGTTTGTGCATGTGTGCATGCAGGTGTGTATGGAGTCCAGAAGAGGGCGCTGGATCCCTGGAGCTGGAGACCATTGTGAGCCATACAACACGGGTTCTGGGAGCCAAACCCCAGTCCTTTGCAAGAACAGTATACACTCGTAACCACTGAACCATCTCTCCAGTTCCCCAAATATATTACTTTTAAGCATAACCTTCCACCTCTTGTCCCCAGAGGCTCATAGCCATCTCAAAATGCAAGTTCATTTATTGGAACTTCGTAAGTCTTCAGAGTGTTTTACAGGTCAGACATGGTTTGAAAAGTCCCAGTCTTCTGAGTGAGTGTCTATAAAATCTAAAATAAAATAAAGCAAGTTACATACTTATAGTACACAGTGACCCAGCAGAAACACTTCCATTTCAACAGAAAAGACTGGGGGCACAGCAAGGAAGTATCAGATCAGAGCAAGAATGAATCCCAGGCTTGGGGAAGTGTGACTGGCTAACACAGGCAGGTCTAAGCCAGCCTCTTCCGTGTCCCACCTAAGTTCTGCGCTCTGTTGCCTGTGCTCCGCGGTGCCAGTGAGGGCATCTTCACGTGGGGACTGTTGTTGGCCCTTTGGTCCTGTGAGGCAAGGGCTCCTGAAGCTCCCCCCTCTTTCTGACAAAACCGGGGTGACTTAGGCGTCTCTTCCCAATGCACTCTTTGGTAAGCCGTTTCACCTCAGTTTCCCCATGCCCAAAGCAAGACTATAAATCCCCACTTCAGAGGCCTTTTGGGAAATCCAGAATATGAGAATAACCGAAGATCCTTAACCGAGGTGCCAAAGTCCTTTAGCAGGTTTCAGCCATGAGCAGGTCTCAGTTCACAGTTGCAGAAGTTTGACCCACTACCAAAACAGTCTGCACAACTTCAGAAGCGGCCAGCAGAGTCTGAGGGTGACAGCTGGTTTGTGATAATCTGCAATGGGCAGACAGGGGTGGCTCAAACTCACCGCCAGCTCTGGCTACCATCAAAAGTTTTTTTTTTTTTAAAAAAAGTTTTCTTTTTCATTCGTATTTACTTTGTGTGCATGAGAGTTTTGCCTACATGCATGTATGTGGGTCACCTGGGTGTCTGGTGTCCGAGGTGGTCAGAAGAGGGAATCAGATGTCCTGGAACCAGAGTTACAGATGGTTGTAGCCACCACGTTGATTCTGGACCTGTGTAACAAATGCCCCTAAAGGCTGAACCATCTCCAGACCCCAGGAAAGCTTTTACATTGTAACGGTGATCTGAGTGGTAGAAACTGTGCCCGATGCTGAGGCCCTATTGGTTGTGTGGCACACTGTACCCAGAGGTCTTTGGTTATACACAGATTTTGGTTTTCCCAAAAGGCCTCTGGGGTGGGAATTTATACTCTTGCTTTGGACATAAGAGAAACTGAGGTTAAATGACTTGCCTAAGAGTGTGCTGCCAAGGCAAAATCAGGTTTTGAACCCAGGTCTGTCTGGGGTGTTCTCACGGAGCCCAGTGCAATGCCAGGAGCACAAGGTTTCTCAAACAACCCTACTTCATTGGCAGTACAGGGGGGCATCTTAGGCAATTTTTTTTTCTGTGAAGAGACACCATGACCACGGCAACTCTTATAAAGGAAAGCATTTGGTTGAGGCTGGCTACAGTTCAGAGGTTTAGTTCTTTATTGTCATGGCACGAAGCATGGTGGCATGCAGGCAGACATGGTGCTGGAGAGGTAACTGAAAGTCCTACGTCTGAATCCACAGTCAGCAGGAAGAGAAAGAGAGCCGCCGGGCCTGGTTTGAGCACTTGAACCCGAAAGCCCACCACCAGTGACACACTTCCTCCATCAAGGACACACCTCCTACTTCCTGTCAAGTAGCGCCCACATCCTAATGACCAAGCATTCAGATAGATGAGCCTTTGGGGGCCATTCCTATTCAAACCACCACAAAGAGTGTCAAAGGCAAGAGCTGGAGGGGACATTTGATGCAGTCTAGGAATCCTGATCAGGTTTATTTTTTCTGTCAGTTAAAGGATTGGAAGGCAGGAAAACCCTGAAGCACAACAGGTGGCCGCAGAGAAATGTCAGGCATCGTGGACAGAATCAGCAGTGGGGAAAAGTGTTGACTGAGGATGAGGAAACACACACACACAATAGACACCACAGAGAAAAAGACCCTCTGCAAAGCAGAACAGGACTTAGGGGCTGAAAGAGGCAAGTCTCTTCCTGAGGGCTGAGGGTTTTGAAGCCTCCGAAGAGTCTTCCTCCCCTACTCGTAGGATGGCTGACCAGCCCACAACTGTTGTGTGACGTATCCTGAACTGGCCTTGAGCTTGTGGAGCCAGTCCGCTAATGGGAGACAAAAGCCGCCAGGATTTGTCTCAAGAGGGTGAGGAAGAAGCCAGCCATCTTAGAAATCCGCCATCTTTATTACTTAGCGGTGGCCCTCCCTGTCTGTCTACATAATGGGCGAGTCTAACCGCTTGTCTGTCATTCAGGAAGAACCGACTAGAAGAGCGGAGACCTCCATCCTTGACAACACTAGAGCGTGCTTTTCTCTCTGCTCTCGTCTTCATCCTTAAAGCTTTATCATCCCATTGGCCTGGGACAGGTCTGCCCCCTCTGCTGTGGCTTCCCGTAGTTGGACACCAAACTCTCAAACCTGGCCTGTGAGTCTACCGCCAGTTCAAGGGATAGGAGAAGGGGTGACACATAGGCTGAAGGACTGGTGTCATAACCCTGGATGCTCTGAGGAGCCCTCTGTGCAAGGTCTGTCAGCTCATTGTAAACCCAGTACAGAGTCACTAGTGAGGGTTTTGAGCTGAACAGAACTGGCTACTGTGTTACCCTTTGTTGGTCCTTCAGTTTCTAAAGCCTTGAGTGTCTCCATTGTATAATGTAAATTAAGGGGCACCATCTACGTCTATCCAGCCCCTTACATTTAGTATCTCCAGTGTGAACACCACAGTTCCTGAGGTCCCAGAAGCAGTACTGAGCTTTCCTTTTCCATGCTAGTGTGATTGACCATTTTTATCAAACCACAGAAGACAAACAAACCCTAATGACTTCTGTCTTGCACTTCTTGTTCCAAGTCCATCATTAACCTCCGTGTGATCTAAGGTCAATTATCTGAATGTTACAGGGCTTCAGTTTTCCTCTCTGCAGAAGGGCTCATTCATCATCTACAGCATGGAGGAGTAAAGATGGCGGGGGTGGGGGCTGTGCAGTAGAGCGGGGGGGGGGTACCAAAAAAGGACCTTCCAGAGAATCAATAGTTTACAGTTCTAGTCAAAAGCAAGTCAATAATCCCTCATCCATGCTGAAGTTAAATACTCTAAAGAGTTGACTCAAAAGAGAAATTGAAAAGGAAATGTTCCATTTCTTTAAGAAACAGTCAAGTATCTGATACATTTTCTTAAACTTTCAAAAATGTTTTAATAAGTGAATTATTATTTAAATAAAAATTATTATAGGGTCAAATAATATTTGTTCCCTGGGGCCACGAGGCTAAGACCTGTCCCCCTTAACCTTAAGGGCTTCACTCTGAAAGCTGTTGCCCACTCTCAGGCTGGTCCAAGCCTCAGACCAGGCCACAGAATTCCTGTCCCCGCACCCCCCTGTCCCCCTGCCTGGTGCCAGGGATGACTTCAGCTGAGAGACAAAGGGGCCTTCATGTTCAAAGGCCGGCAAGACGTTCATCCTCCCTTCTCCACAAACAAACAGGGCGGCTTTGATCTGAGTGGGGGTGGAGGCGGCCGCTCCAATTAGGAGATCAGCCCGTGACTGGGCTAAAGAATGTTTGCAATAAAATAAAAGATCTAAGTGGTCGTAATGAAGGGTAATAGAAAAACAGTGTCATTCTGGATTCCCTCTGAGTTGCTCCATTTGAAGTGGATTAATCAATTGGTATGGGAGAAGGGACAGGGCCAGTATCCAGACTCCTCCTCATTCCCCCACTCTGGGGTGACATGCTGCCCTGTGTACACACAGAGGGGCCACCGGAAAGGGCGGCAATGCCATTTGCTGCAGCGCGACCCCTCCCTCACTTTTGCGGATGTAGCCACCTGCACCACAGTGGCCCTTCTTGATCTGGTGCAGGGTTTTCCTCAAAGATCTTCCCCTGGAAGATGTCTCTGCACTTCTCTGCCTTCTGTTCCGAGACCTACTGTGACCTTTGCAGTCTGCTTGTTGCAGTCCAGGACTGCAGAATAGAAGACCTGGCCTACTTCCTGCTAGAACCGTTAGGAGAATGAGCAGGTATCTTCCGCATGCTGGCTGCTTTATGATCTTCTTCAGGGCTGTTCAGATTGTGTATTGAATGACCACAGGAAGCATCATAGACAGCCCTGGGAATGGTTTTTCCCATACTTCCATTTTTCTTCATGATAAAACTATAAGACGAGCATTTCAGCTTCCAAATGAGCAATCTTGGGCTCTAGGAGGATTAGATGTCATCACCCAAACAAGCTGCTTGCACCCGGAACGTGAAGCTTCCTGGGCACTTTACTCTGTGTCACCAGCTCAGGACATAGCACTGCCAAGGTCTTTAGGACTAAGGGAGGATCCAGCAACCCTGTGGGAGCTTTGTGGGGTTTGCAGTCCAGTCTTCGCGCATCCTGTGGGTGCCGTTCCAGGTAGCATAACCTGCTTGATGTGGAGTCAATGAGGCCCAGGCACACTTGGAAGGCAGAGCTGTACACCTCTGAGCTTGAGTTAAGCTGGTCCCCAAAGTACACCATGTCAACCATGCATCTGCCATCATCCCCTGCCTCACCTCCACTACCTGGTCTGACATTCTTCCTATCCATAAACTGGTCACTCCACTCACCTGAGAAGGCCTGCAAAAACAGTTTATGCTGTTTCAGGTCATGTTAGACCCACCTAAGCAGACAGGGACCTCTCAGTAGGAACCTGCGGGACAGTAGGTCCTTCCTCCTGGTATCGCCATTGTCTGGCACGTCTGCTCTTGGGGGGCCATCTGCAGTGTGTGTGTTGGGAGACTTGGTTCTAGGGACAACAGGTACCCTTCCACTTTCTCTTTCTTCCTTCAAGGAGCCCTGCTTCTGGGGCACCTGCCCATGAGTACTGTGGGTGTACTGGTGACGTAGGAATCAAGTCTGCTCTTTCTTTGGCAGGGATTCTTTCATCTAAGTTTTCCTCAGGGTGAGTTCCCACCTGTTTCTTATGTTTCTCCACCCGTTTCTTCTGATTTGTGCTGACCAGAACTATCTGATGCGCTAGCCTTGTTTCTCTTTGCTCCTTTACGTGAGAAATAACTCATTATTTTGAGATGGAGTCTCACTAATAAGCCAGAATGGCCTTGAACACCTGATCCTCTTGCCTCAGCTTCCTAAGTGCTAGGATTACAAGCACACACCACAACAGCTAGCTGAGATAATGTTTATTTTTTATTTATTTATTTTTCAAGACAGAGTTTCTTTGTGTGGTCTTGGCTGTCCCTGGAACTCACTCTGTAGACCAGGCAGTCTCGAACTCATAGAGCTCTGCCTGCTTCTGTTTCTCCAGTGCTAGGATTAAAGGCATGTACCATCACCGCCCAGTGAATAACTTATTTTTTTTTTTTTAAGCAGGAAAGACATCTAACAGTCATTGTCTTGGGGTTTCTATTGCTGTGATGAAAACACCATGACCAAAAAGCAAGCTGGGGAAGAAAGGGTTTATTCAGCTCACACTTCCACATTGCTGTTCATCAATAAGGAAGTCAGGACAGGAACTCAAACAGGGCAGGAACCTGGAGGCAGGAGCTGATGCAGAGACCATGGAGCGGTGATGCTTACTAGCTTGCTCAACCTGCTTTCTTATAGAACCCAGGACCACCAGTCGAGGTGGCACCACCCACAGTGGATTGGGCCCTCCTCCATCGATCACTAATTAAGAAAATGCCCTACAGCTGGAACTTTTGGATGCCTCTTCTCATTGAGGTCCCCTCCTTTCAGATGACATACTTTGTGTCAAGTCGACAGAACTAGCCAGCTCAACCATGTTGCCCTCTCTGAGCATCTGGGGAAGGTGGGGTCTCTGGGAGGTGGTTCTGGTCCTGGGGCTCTCTCATTCAACCCTTTCAACAAACACTGGTCACACTCATCACACACTGGGAAGTCAGCTCAGTTCTTCTCTGAGCAAAGGCACATAAATCTAGGAGGCCATCCCGGAGGCAAACACACACACACACACACACACACACACACACACACACACACACACACCTTTTTCTTTGTACTGCTCACGGACTTCTAAAAGCCGTGATGGCTGGCTTTGTGACCAGTTCTGAGTTTGGTCTCTGTGACTGTCCCAAGGACAGTGGATGTGTGAGACAGTGAGCAGAGGGCTGAGGAAGGTAGGCACTGGTGAGGGGCATAGTGTGTGAGGGTGACATTTTGGCTGCGTGGTTCCTCTAAGGTGACTCAGGTCACAGAGTCTGCACTGGGCTGGTGAGGAGCCACACAGGTGATAGTTGAATGAATCCATTCCCAGGCTCTTGGCGTGGCCCCACATGCTTCAGCTTCAGCCTGTACCTTGCAGACCTCACACACTCATGGTGGGTCAGCCCCATCACTCCTGAGAGACTGGGGAGGGGAGTTAATGTCCTCCTGTGAGTTAGCACTCTGGCTAGAGGGGTCAGCAGGCTGAACTCAGCCATTTCCAGCTGTGTGTCCTGCTGGCGCTCAAGTCCACAGGCAAAGCTTTTTCTCTCTGCACAAGGAGAGGCATGGCTGGCTGGCTGGAGGCTGTTTCCAAACACTGGCCTTCCACGCCAACATCTGCCCCTGGCCTTGGCAAACGAGCAGCCTGCGGACAATGTGGAGTTGTTTGGGACTCTAAACGAGCTTATTTTAAAGGGCGTCCTTTCTTCGGAGATGACGTCCTTCTGCTGTTTGATATTCAAATATCACTTTAAATATCAAATGAGTGAGTTCTGTGTGCGCGTGTGCATGTGTGTGTGTGTGTGTACGCGCGTGTGCTGTTGACAAGACGCAGCACAGAGCCTGCTAAAGTGTGGCCCGGAGGACCCTGAAACCCTTCCAGGGCTCTCTAAAGTCAAAGTATTTTCCTATAATAGTGAGATGTCATTGGTCCTCCTCGGCAGTTGACATTTGCACAGATGGTGCATGGACAATGGCAGGCACACCTGCCAGCGTTGTGTGCAGTGCCTGTCAGGCGGAGATGCATTTGCGGTCACACAAAAACCAGCTGAGGAGACAGAATCACTCACAAGGTCCCCAGAGTAGGAAATTTTATGTTTTTTCCTCTGCCCTCGAGGACAATCTGTTTTAACATTCAATGCAACTGAGCAGAAGTGCTCCCCCAGTGCTCTGCCTGCCTCTGAGCAGGAGTGCTCCCCCAGTGCTCTGCCTGCCTCTGAGCATGAGTGCTCCCCCAGTGCTCTGCCTGCCTCTGAAGCTGATTGTCATAAGCAAATCATTTGTGCGGCTGCGATGGGAGCTGACACCCCCAACACCATTTTACCTCAGGTGAAGGGGAGGGATTGAGAGGAATCCTGGTTTTCAGACCTGAGCAGATGCTTTCTCAGAAATGAACAAAGTGCCTGTCACTTCCAGAAAAATAATGTTTGCTTTTGATAATAGCACGATAGCTTTTAATATAGCACTTCCAAATGACTAAAGTGGAGAGGCGCGTCCACCAAGTGCAGTGCTGTCTTTCCAGTTCTTTCCTTTCTCCCCCTACTGTCTACTTGGTGCAGGTTGGCTTTTTGGCTTGGTTGGGAAGGCATTTGAGAACTAGGCATGAGGTGGGAGAGAAAGCAGCTGCTGGGGACGGGTAAGGTACTGTGGCAAAGTCCCCTGCAAGTGACATATTTTGGTTTTTGAGACAAGGTTTCTCTGTAGCCTTTGGGAGCATGTCCTAGACTTACTTTGTAGACCAGGCTGGCCTTGAACTCACAGAGATCCACCTGCCTCTGCCTCCCGAGTGCTGGGATTAAAGGTGCATGCCACTATTGCCCGGCAGTTCTAAATTTTGTATGAAGTTCCAAGTGAGGAGCCAGGAGGGTCATAGGAGTTCATATTGCAGGACAAAGACTTTTAAGAGCTTCCTGACCTTGATCTCTGCCCAGTCCAGGGTAGAGCTGGGGTTTACTCTGTACAGTACGGTGGAAGACATAGAAGGCAGCACAGCTCACACTGCTTAGGACCATTCGCGCAGTACCTTGGCTATTTTTCTGTTGTTGTGCTAAATGAAACAGCATGACCAAGACCACTTGTAGAAGAGTTTATTTGGACTTACAGCCAGTTCCAGAGGATTAGCATTTGTGGCTGGTGGTGGCAGGGCAGCAGGATCAGGAAGTAGACAGCCAGCGGCGTGAACCACAAACACAGAACAGATTTGGTGGATGGAGAGTGGCAGGAGGATTTGGCTCCGAGAGCCCACCTCCAGCAACACACGCCTTTCAGCAAAGTTGCACCCCCTAAACCTCCCTAAGCACTCTCACCAGATAGGGACCAGGTATTCACAAATGAGGGGACGCTAGGGGACGTTCTCATTCACTCATCCCTGCTAGTGAGACCAAAAGGTGTGACCTCACCATGGGGCCCACCATTACCAGACAAGAACAAGATACGACTGGGTGTTGGCAACATCGTCCTCCAGGAGAGGTGCAGGAGCTTAAGGAACTGGAAGAACAGGAACACGGCACCCATGGGCTCTCGAGTCTCAGCAGTGTTCCCGGGCTGACAGTCACTTGGACACTTCCCATCCAGCCAGGGTGCAGCCATCTAGGCCAGGCAGGTGTCCTCAGGGTCTTTCAAACAACCAAACCCATGAGATCTAGCTGACCTTAGTGAGTCTTTTCTCCCATCCAGTGGACACAATAGAATCAGAGTCGGGGTGCAGCTAAAGCCAAGGTCTCCCTCTCAACCTCCCCACGGCACTATCTAGTTGTCTCTATGATGATGTAGCAGGTCAGTTTCTATCTGGAATAATCAGGTGACGCTGGGTAGGGTGTTCGCCTTGACAACGGCGGTGCTCGCGGCACCAGAAGCAGCAGAGGACTGTGACTTCCAGAAGGTTACCCGGCCTTCTTCATTCACATGTCACTGGTGAACCTTTGGCCACTTCTGGTACTAACTTCTCCACCGTTGGTGGTGTCTCCTCAACAGCGAGGAGTACAGGCTGGGGAAAATCTGAGTCCTTTGGGCTTTTGTTGGAGGGAATCCCAGGAATGGAGGAAAGGGCCAAGGGTCAGATCTGAGGTTCCTGCCAGAGCCAGAGGCAGAGTGTTCTGCCTCCCGCTCTGAGAATCCCAGAGAAGTCACAATCAGTCTCTAAGTCTCTGTGCCAGGACTGGGCGTGGGGGAAAAAGTCTGACTGCATGCTTATCCTGTTGGATTGGAAAAGAAAATCAGTTCAGAGTGAGGTGGGGTTGGGGGTACAACAAGTGAAGTCAGCACCCATGCCTGGGGTCCCCACGCCGTTATGCAGGCCTGTTTAGTTGATCAGGCTTGGGGTTGTCTTTTCTATCTGCAACACTGGGGACTGAGGATTGAACTCACACATCGCCAAGCTTACTGTGTTGGCCCTGGATTGTGCTTTTTGTCACAAGTTTAAACTCAGGAAAAAAATGTGTATAGGCCTTATGGGCAATGTGTTTCTAAAGGGGAGGTCGTGCATCCAGTCTCACCCCAATAGCCATTAACTGCATGGCCTCAAGCAAGCTACACAGCTTCTCAGAGACTGTTTCCTCATCTTTGAAGCTGGGATCAAGACTCCTTATAGGGTGGATGAGTTAGTTAAAACAGCAAGCATGTGAAGGATCTAGGAGCCGAGTGAGCTCTGCATTAGTAAGCATGGAATTTTTTTTTCCTTTTTCAAGACAGGGTTTCTCTGTGTAGCTTTGGAGCATGTCCTGGAACTTGCTCTGTAGACCAGGCTGGCCTTAAACTCACAGAGATCCCCCTGCCTCTGTCTCCTGTGTGCTGGGATTAAAGGCATGTGGCATCACCGCCCAGCAAGCATGGGGATTGTTAAGCATCTATGTTTTCTTCCCTTTCTCTCTCTTAGGTGAGGAGGAGATGTACTGTGGGTGAGAAAGTGTGATGGGAAGAGGCCAGGCAGAGTCCCACAGAGGGGGAAATTCACAGTTCGGGGGTGCATGAGCAAGGAACAAATGACCTGAGGTATTGGTAGCCCCCCACGTTAGCCTTTGGCTGAGGTCCCTGGAATGCGGACGATGGGAGACAAGGCCTATCAAAAGTGAGAGAAAGGCACTCTGGAGACATGCCTGCAGCACCCGGCTCCATCACCTCTACAGATCTGAGGTGAAGGGTCCAGACATGCCTGCAGCACC
>NW_004949113.1:4633569-4651692 GCF_000317375.1 Microtus ochrogaster
CACCCGGCTCCATCACCTCTACAGATCTGAGGTGAAGGGTCCAGACATGCCTGCAGCACCCGGCTCCATCACCTCTACAGATCTGAGGTGAAGGGAAAGACTTCTGTGACAGAGTTAGGGCTAAGCAGGAACAGAAGCGCAGTTAGGCAGTCTCGCCCCTGCGGCCAGAGCTCACCCACTGGGGCTCCAGGGTGCCCTCCTTGGAGGGAGGGCTGGAAATCCAGGTGCTAAAGGCTGAAGCTCAAAAACAGGAATGTTTTTTGAAATCCCAGCCCAAGACAAGTCAGAGGTGCACACACCTTTAATCCCAGCACTTGGGAGGCAGAGGTAGATGAATCTCTGTGAGTTCGAAGCCAGCCTAGTCTACTAGTAGAGTTCCAGGACAGCCAAGGCTATACAGAGAAACCCTGTCTCATCCCCCACCCCTCCAAAAGAAGAGAAGGAAATCCCAGTCCAAAGCTGGCGTGGTAGTGCATGCCTGTAATCCCAGCACTCAGAAGGTGAGGCAGGAGGATTGTGAGTTCCAGGTCACCCAGGGCTCCATCTGATATTTTTAAAAGAAAGAGAACAACCAGCGGGGGCCTTTTCCTGGGGAAGAATATTCCTCCACATCAGCATTCCTTAGTTGCCCTTTGTCTGGGTTTGGGTCCCCTGAAATCTCCCCTTCCCATGTTAGCATGCCTGTTGGCACCATCTTGTTCAGGTCTTGCTTACGCAGCCATGTTGATGAGACTTCATGGGTATAGCTTCTAACATTTCTAGGAGACACAATCTCAGAACAAACTTCCTGTTCCCCTGGTTCTTAACTCTTTCCGTCCTTCGGCTGTGATCCCTGAGCCTTAGATGCAGGAGATGTGTTGTAGATGTATCAGTTGGGGCTGGGCTCCGCAAGGTCACTTGCTCTCTGTATTAATCTGCTGTGGTTTCTGCAGTGGTCTCCATGTGTTGCAAAGAGACATTTCTTAGATGAGGGATGAGAACTACACCTGTCAGTGGTGCTAGGGCAAATATTTGGAATGTACTTAGGGATTATGCGGGTTTAGTAAGGGATGGTGGCAGGTTCTCCAAGACCCAAAACTAGTCCTGGGGAGTTGGCTCTTTCCTAAGTAGTCTCCCTGAAACTGTATAATAAACTTGGTCCCTACCAAGTGACCCTTCTCAGGACATACAGTGAGAAGGGTTTGTTTTTTTAATTTTTCTCTTTTCAAACAGCTGAGCTAAATAATGAACCTGACTAGAATTGGTGGAGCGCAGGTCTAGGGTGGAGGCTGGGTTTGGAGTTGTTCTGTATGTTTCTCATTTTGGGAGCCAGGCTGCCTGAACAAAGCCTTTCATGAGAAATAGCAAAAATGCAAGAGGAAGGTGTGGAAGTGTGCGTTGTCTCTTAAGTCCTTGGCTTGGAACTGGCACCGTGTCGTTTCTGATTTGCACTCATTTGAGCAAACGAATCACGCGTGTGAGTCAAACACACAGGCGTAGAGGGAGTCATGAAACAGGTAGAGGAGAAATGCCCTCATCTGCCACACTAGGGTGTTTACTGCAGTGATGCCCAGGTCCAAGCCTCTGAGCAGTTGCCTGCATTCTACAAGCTGCCCTGATGTGTGTATTCCCACACACAAAAGACTGTGGCAGGACAGTGGGACTGGAGGCTTCGTGCAGAAGAATAACAGGACCAGTACTGGACTTGCAGGATGACCAGTGCTGGACTTGCAGGATGACCAGTACTGGACTTACAGGATGGCTGGGAAGTAGGTGTCTGTGGAGCCTGGGAACTTGAACCTTTATCTCCAGCTATGTGACAAACTTCCATAAAATTTGGTGGCTTAAGACACCAACTTATTGTCATCTCTGCTGACCTCAGGCAGGAGTCGTTCAGCAGGGCAGCTGTGTACCGTGTGATAGTCTCTCAGATGCAGCCACCTCCAGACTTGCTGGTGCTCAAAATCCAAGGTGACAGGTGCCCATGAAGAGCAGCTGCTGCTGGCTGGCAGAGGGGGCTCAGCTGGAGCTAGTGGATGGCAGCCACACATGACCAAACCTAGCTTGGGTGTGCAGCATGGCAGCTGGGTTCTCAGAGGGGATGCACAGTAAGTGAGCCTTCACCGAAAGAGAAAACAAGAGCGGCGCATCCTCCTGCAGGCTGGACCCAGGCTTTTGCCCAGCCTCACTCCTACCTCCTCTCCCTCAGCCCCTTTCCTGGTCAGAGACAAGGCGGTAGATGAAGGAACCTCGACTTTATCCTTAATCCACTTCCACCTGCTCTACACCTGTTTCGGCGGGCACTCATCCAGCTGGGCTGCTCTCAGTCCCTCAATCCCAACTTCGTTTAATCACCAATAAAAGTACTCGTTTTTCTGTTTTCCCTTTGTTTGTTTGTTTTTGAGATGAGTGAGAATCTTCAAACTGTTCATGTGACATCCGCTGTCCCCCAGGTCTCACTTCCTGAATTCTGTGTTCACAGGGTCATCACGGACCCAAGGGATTCCTGGGCAGCAGCGGTGGGTAATTTGCTTTAGCTGTTTTAATCAGCCACAGCTGGGCCAGGCAGTGCAGTGGGAGGGGCTGCAGCCTCAGGGGAGATTTAGTCAGAGCGGACATAGTCATTATACTTGGATCTTTAATATCTCCCTGGAGCAGTGGTTCTCAACCTTCCTAATTCTAAGATGCTTTAATACAGTTCCGCACGTTGTGGTGACCCCCAACCATAAAATTATTTTGTTGCTACTTCATAACTAATTTTGCCTCTGTTGTAAGTCATAATGTAAATATCTGATATGCAGGATGTCTGATATGAAGCCCCCAAAGGGGTCTCAACCCACTTCCCTAGAGCATATGCATTAAAGTCTTGATCCTAACACATAGTGCTACAGGAAAGAGGTGAACCTTCAGGAACTGACCCCTACTGGGAGGAACTGGGCCACTAGATGCATTCTTCCAACTCACGTTCCTGTAATGGCGCTTTCTTGGGACCATCAGCTCCTGAATAATGACGGAGACTTTTTATTTATTATGAAAGTTTAGCCTTAGCTCAGGCTTATTCCCAAGTAGCTTTTAAAACTTAAATTAACCTGTTTATGTTAATCTGCGTTCTGCCATGTGGTTCATTACCTCTCCTCTGTACTGTACGCCTGACTTCCTCTGCATCTTATTGGCGAATCCCTGGTACCTCCATTTCTTCCCAGAGTTCCTAGCTCTGCCCAGAAGTCCCACTTATCTTCCTAAGCCCATCAGAAGATGCCTTAGGCAGGCAAGGAAGGACAGAGACACATTTTCGCAGTGTGATCCAATATCTGGCAACATGCTCCAGTGACCTACTTCCTCCACCTGGACCCCTATCTCGGAAACTTCCCCAGAGGGGGATATTGGGATACTGGCTCCTCCTTTCTCTTTGCTTCCGACCACTATGAGGTGAGCAATCAGTTTCCTTCACATAGGCTTCTACCATGGTGCTCTGCCTCATCATAGGCCCAAAGACAACAGAGCCAAGTGACTAAAGCCCCTGGAAGAGCAGGCTCTAATAAGTCTTTTCTTCTCAGAAGTTGATTTTCTCAGGTACATATTTTGTTACACCAAGGGAAAGCTCACTCTTCAGTTTCCAGGACTATGACTTCTGTTTGGTGTCTGTGTGAATGAACCCTTGGGGGGAAAGGTGGGTCCCAGTGACTCCAGGGGCATCAGTTCACCAGAGGAATGTGTCCCTCACTCAACACTCATGAGGAGACGAAGGATAGACAAGGAGACAGAGGAGGAAGACTTCTCCTGAGAGAACAGAGAACGGATGATGTGGGACATCCTTCTGTATATGTTGCTTTGTTGGTTGATGAATAAAGCTGTTTTGGCCAATGTCAGCAGAGTGAAGCCAGGTGAGAAATCAGAACAGAGGTAAAGAAAGAGAGAAGGTGGAGCAAGGGAGACACCAAGTAGCTGCTGAAGGAGATGGACCTGCCAGAACCTTAGGAACCTTACTGGTAGGTCACAACCTTGTGGTGATACACAGATCGAAAGAAATGGGTTAATTTAAGATGCAAGAGCTAGCTAGGAATACGCTAGAGTCATTGGCCACACAGTGTTATAATTGATATAGTTTCTGTGTGATTATTCGGGTCTGAGCAGTCGGGAAATGAATGAGCAGTCTCCATTTACAAACCGAGCTACAGACTAAGCCAGGGTGAAATGGGATGTGAATAGTCAGGGGGATGTGTAGGGATGGCTCCCATCATCCCCAGACCATTTGCTATCAAAGACTGAATCTCTCTGGAACAGTGGATTTTGTACAGGTAGGACATGCCTTGATCGTACCACCCCTTCAAGGTTTCCTTTGGTTCTGAGAGACTCTGGGCCATGAACTCACATGTTCTGTTCACAGGGACAGAATCCCAAGTCACCATTCTGCAGTCCACTGACCTGGCCTTGGAAGGCAGTCACAGTGTCATACAAATGGTACCAGCTTTGGGGTTAAAGTGACCACTGTCTTACTAAGCTGGCATCCCTTCAGATCTCAGTTTTATTGTCACCATTACCTAAGGATGGCCAACGCCTGGTTTCACCAGGTCAGGGACTGGCAGAGGCAGTCAGTGGCATGTGTAGGAAAGTCTGCATCCAGTTCATGCTATTCTTCTCTTCTCAGAAGGGTAGCTCTCTGGCATAGGTGGAAGTCAACACTTCTAGACTGAGTTCCAAGGTCACCATTATGTCACATGATGTCAAAAGCTACTTGGAAGCTTCAAGACTCATTTTCCCTATCTGTAAAGTGGGCTGAGTCAAGTTGTGGGGCTATCCCACCACACTCCCCATGCTTAGATCACTTTCTCCTTCCCACCTCATACTTGGCTGAAGTGAGACTGCCTATCAGTCTGGTCATAGGGCTGGGTATCTGGCTCAAGCTGGACCAATTAAATTACTATGGTGATTGGTTCAGGAATGAGCACACAATTCAAACTGGACCAGTCAGAGTTCTTTCCCAGGGTTTCTCTCACAGGTGCTGGGGCAGAAGAGTTCTCTTATGCTCAGTGTGTTGATGCAGGCCTGGAATTCCAACTCTCAGGGGACAGAGGCAGGAGGGTTTGTAATTCAAGGCTAGCCTGGGCTACATGAGACCCCCACCTCAAAAACAAACAAATAAACAAGCCCCAAAAGATCTCGGTTTACACTCTTCCCCAGGTTGTTAGTCTGAAGCTCTCCATCACCTGTCACCCAACACTTGGTCATGTGATCCCATGAAGTTCCTTTTTGCTTGAGCTTGTCTTGCTTCACTCAAATCTCTTTACCTTACAACCAACAGCTCTCAAAGAAAACATTATTTTTTGATGCTAAATATGATAATAAAGGAATAAGAGTCACTTTTGCTGCAGGCCTGCTGTTTGCCTGGCTCCGTGCCAAGTGCCGGCAGACATCGGCTCCTGATATCAATCCATCTTTCATGTGTGTGCATAGGGGCACTCCCTTTATACCCTACCTCCTTCAGGTAGGATTTGTCTCAGCATTGTCTGGTGAATCTCTGGGTACCTGCAGAAGATGCATGGATGCCCAATGACAGCCCCTCAATGAGACACCTTACAGTGAAGCATGTGGCATCCACTGTGAACTGAGTGGGGGGTCAGTGCAGGACTATCCCCCTCCCCCTCGCACCTGTTATTCTTTAAATTAAAAAAATATATATTTATGTGCATGAGCATTTTGATTGTATGTCTGTCTGTGCACCACATGTGTGCAGTGCCTGTAAAGGCAGAAGAGAATGTAGGAGCTCCTGGAAGTGGAGTTACAGATGGTTGTGAACTGCCTTGTGGATGGTAGGAATTGAACTCGGATCTTCGGGAAGAGCAGCCAGTGCTCTTAACTGCCGAGCCATCTCTCCAGCCCCTAATGTGATCTTAACAATTTTTTTACATTACTTTTTTACTACTTGGTGTGGGGGGTAGGGTGGGGCATGAGCATGCCTTAGTGCTTATGGAGGTCAGAGGACAATTTTATGGAATCAGTTTTCTTTTTCTACCACGTAGGTCCTGGTGACTGAATTCGGGTGGTCGTGCTTAGTCAAGCACCTTTACCCACTGAGCCGTCTCACCTATTGCTATTGTTATAGCTAGCTCCAGAGTCTCTTCCTGTGTGTGGAGGGAGGGAGGGAGTGATGGGGAGCTTTCTGCTTCTGCTGAGACACCTGGAGTGGCGGTGAGGCCTCCTCTGAGATCCCACTGGCTGGAGCAGGAAGAAGGGATGGGTGTGTCTGAGGGTGGTCAGGAGCCAGGAGCTGGAGTAGCTGAGGAAGAATGGCGGAGAAAGAACTCAGACTTGGGAGTCAGGCACTGACTTCAGGGAGATTCTATTATCTCAAAATAAATAAATAAAAATAAGAGGGAAAACAGAAAAATGAGTACTTTTATTGGTGATTGAGGGGCTGAGAGTAGCTCAGTTGGACGAGAGCCTGCCTAAGCCAGCCACAAACAGGTGGAAGTGGATTAAGATAAAGTTGAGGCTCCTTTGCCTACTGCCTGGTTTCTGACCAGGGAAGTTGGTGAGGAAGAAGTGGCCTCGTCCCATGCATCATTCAAGGTAGTCAGTTCGGCTTCGTGGATAAGGGGACTGGCTTCAGAAAGCAAAGGGAAGAGAAGAGATGGAGTGGGGGTTGGGCCAAACACTCCTGCCACTCGCCCTCAGAGTAGTCAAAGATGCTACTGGATGCTCTAGGATTGCAGGGCACAGGAGGCTCTGGGGACAGTGGAGCTCAGCAAAGGTCCCTGGCCTCACAGAACACCTGTGGTCCAAAAACACCCATGCTCCAGCGGTTAGCTCAGGGGCTTTGAGTCCTGAGACAGTATGTCCATCAGTGATCTCTAGTCCAGGAGGAGAGAATTTCAGTTCTGACATTTTATTGTTTGTTTATTTCAGTGTCTTGTGCAGCCCCGGCTACCTTAAACTTACTCTGTAGATGAAGATGACCTTGGACATCAGATTCCCCTGCATCTACTTCCTGCGTGCTGAGATAACAGGTGTATGATACCACACTCGGTTTGTGTGGCGCTGACAGCCTTGGGTGACGCATGCGACAAGGCCATCTTTTCCTCAGCAACCTCCTTGGTTGGAAACCAGGCAGTAGATGAAGGAGCTTTGGCCTTTAACCTTAAGCCACTTCAACCTGCTTAAGGTCTAGCAGCCAGCAGGCAGTGCCAACCCATCTCATGTCATGGTGTCTGGGAGTGTGCCACTTCGCTTCTGTGTCACAAATGCTACAAGAAAAGTCGGCTATGCTGCCAGTGAGCTCTGAAAGAAGCTGGTCTGATACCCGAAGAAAGACAGAGCTACTGAGGGTTGGGGATGGGCATGTATGGGAGAGATGGGCTTGGCTCTATTGCAAGTCGTGGAAGTATAATGATGTGCCAACGGTAAGGTTGCTAGCTCCTACTGTGGCCTGCTGAGCAGGTCGTGGGGGATGCTTCAGATAAAGTGAGTGTACCGCACAGCTTGGGAGTGAGGACAGGCACACGGGCAGCAGCCCTCTGTGCAATAGTCCCGGGGATGCTCAGTTCATAGCCTAGCAGTAAGTCTGGGAAGATGACTGTAGAGTTCCACTCACAGCTGAGGAGACTGAGGGCCAATGAATGAGCGGCAAGCGCTACTATCTCTCACCTTCTCTGCATCTAACATCCATGGCAGGAAGGTCTGGACAAGTGAGGAATATATTTTCTGTGTTAGGAAGAGGGATGGCCGGGGCACCTCTCCTTTCTGGACTAAGCCCAGGCTTTGTGCTTACCTTGATAAATGCTCAATTTGTTGTAATCTGTCTGTTCTGCCACAGGGTTGGCAGCTCTGGTTCTGTAGAGCACATAGCGTATAAATTCCAGGAGTTAGATGCCACAAACCTGGCTGTGCTAATTAGCTCTTACATCATACTTGAGAATAAAATAAATAAGAATTAAAGCAGGAGATTCATTGGGCTCATGATTCAAAAGGCTTGGATCTATGATGACTTGGCTCTGTTGTCTCCGAATCCGCTGTGAAACAGGACACCATGGTGCAGAGGGTGTGGAAGAGGAACTGCAGTCCTGGTGGCCAGGAAGGATGCACAGTAGAGAGATTCCCCAAGAGCACATTGTTGGTGACCTACTGCCCTCCGACAGTTGAGTACCTTGCCTTTAAGATTTGAACCTTGGGAGCACCCCATATGCTACCAGAACACAGGGTACCTGGCCTTTCAGCCCAGGACAGTAGACAGTGGCGGCCAACCACAGGCTTGGCCAGCTAACAGTGGGGTTGAAGTCTGCTCTTGGCTACTTTCCTCAGACATCCCATCATTTACCCCTCACCCATTTCCTCATCCACAAAGCAGAGGGGGTACTATCGTCTCATCTCTCCTGGGGTTTCCTTGATCACCATCCACGTGCAGACCACTGGACAGGACCTCCATGCCTGGAAAGGCAGCTTCCCATGCTTCCATCTCCATATCAGATTCATTACCCTCCGTGTCCGGCTCTTCCTGGCACATGGGACCAGGTGCCATCTGCCAAGGGCCCTGTAGGGTCATTCTGAGGACAGCAAGGACTCCTGGGAGATGGGTAAGCAGGCAGTTGTTTCTTTCCTCTGTGGCTGTCTGCTCCATCCCTCCTGGTCCTCGTGTTTTTCCATTGGGATGAGCTCAGGGAGGAGCTGGTGACCACGGACCATGCAGCGGACCATAGGGATCATTGTCTCTCACCACTTATTCCTTTTCTTTTAAGACAGGGTTTTACTTTATAGCCCAGGCTGGTCTTGACTTTACAATTCTCCTAACTTAGTCTTCCAAGTGCTAAATTACAGGCATCACCATACCTGGTCACATTTTAAAGAAATTTAGTCACCAAAAGTTTTTTAATTTGCAAATTATACCTGTAAAGTGTGGCAGTGCCATCCCCTTATGCTGGGCATGACTCTTATTTGCCCCCAAGTCTACTTGGTCCCTCTCCTAGGGTGAACCCAGGCTAGACCTGCTGATGGTTGCCTCACTGGCTGGGCAGTTAATAACTGTGTCAGGTAGGCTTTGCCTCTGCAATGGGCGTCCGTCACCAGTCTACAGAGTGCCCCTTCCATGTGCACACTGGAGTACCATCTCCAGACTTTCTCTTTCTTGCTTCCCTGAGCCAGCCAGGCTGCTGCCCTGCTTTGGGACGCAAACATACACGTTATTAGAAGCCCAGATCAAAGGCGGCACCCCACTGCCTGCCTCTCAATGGACCCTTTGTGCAGAAGGAAGCCAGTGAGTGTTAGGATCCAAGGAGACAGGGAGGGGTGGAGGGGCTCTGCACAAAGATACTTGTCACTCGGAGAAGTCTTCGGAAGATGATGTTAAAAAGGCGCCAGGTGGAGGCCGGGCGGCTTGCTGCTGGGAGGTGCAGATGGACAGTCCTTGCCTCTGGTCCCTTAGGGTTTCCCAGGCGAGAGATGACCGTGCTCTGGAGCAGGAGCGTCAGCCTCCATCTGCTCTCCTGCCCTCGCTGAGGCTCTGTGACAGCAGTCCAAGCTGCTTGCAGTTCCAGGATGGCGCAGTCAGATGAAGCAAAGTGATGGAGGAGGAGTCTGGAGATGCTGAGGGGCAAGAGTGCCTGGCATCCCCTCTGGCCAGGTGGGCTTTTCCTTTCTGCCATTCATTCCATGGCAAACCCACTCTGTGCCAGGCCAGACATGGTGTGAGGTGGGCGCAGAGGGGATGAGGTTGGATCAGGACCCCCATGGCAGTAGGATGCTGGGTATCACAGGGAGCTGCCCTCCTCCCCATCTGTCCCTTGCCAAATGCTGAGGTCACACACAGGTTCTCATCTATCTCTATGGAGGACAGAACAAAGCACTGCTTTGAGAGCTCAGGTCTTCTTAGAGCTTGCCTGCCAAGGATGCTGAGGAGGCCGGGGGTGTGTGTGTGGAGAGCAGGTTTGGGAAGGGTCACCAGGATTGGACTCCGTAAGGACCGAGGGAGGGCTGAGAAGCTGCCATGTGTGCCAAGGCTAGGAGTTGGGAAGAATGGATGAGAGGGTGAGCAGTGACTTGCAGCCCCAGGTTCTGTTCCTGGCTGTCTTTTCTCTGTCCCTGCCCACTCACTCCCCAGGGATCTCTACAGGCTAGGGTCTTGCTTTATGACACCTGCTAGCAGCAGGCAAGGTGGCTTGCACCTGAACTCTGTAGTCCCAGCTGTCTGTCTGTCGATCCCTGGACTCAGACACCTCCTAGTTCTCTTAGAATAGTTTGCTCCTAACAGAGCCTTCCTCAGTCTGAGCCTGCTACCGGCTCTACTGTGCACATCCCATCCATCACTCACTGGCAACCCCATTCATCCAGTTGCTCAGTCTCTAATTTTTGAATCTTCCTTAACACTTTTCTCCTCTTTCTCTCTCCCCAGGTCTTTTACGTTAGTTGATCTGGTGGCCTCTAACTTCCCAGAATGTTTAGCATCCCATCTCTTCTGTCTCCATGGCTATCACTTTGGTCTAAGCTACCATCACCTTTGGGCCGGACCTCTTGCTGTCACCCCTCAATCTAACTCCTCTCAAGTGGCTGCTGTCTTGTTGGAGTAAAGCTAACATCCTTGCTGTGGCCCGTAAATGTCTTGTGATCTTCCTCTGTCCCCTTCAATCTTGTATTCCTGACTTCAGAGCCTATGCCCCCTCTTTGTTAGTTATCCCCAAGTGTTCCCAGTCTGTTGTGACTTCAGGGCCTTTGCATGTGTTGAAATCTGGTTTCTCAATCTCTTGTCCTCTGTTGGGCACAGAATTAGAGGAGACGATGAGATGCATATAGGGAGGCTTAGGGGAAGCCAGGGGATGCCAGGGGATAGAGGATGGTGTCCAATTGAGCACGGAAGCTTTATAAATATGTATTCATCCATCATTATTCTATGGGATCATCAGGGTTGTGCGACTACTGTTTTACTCACCAAGATATCCCACTGGCCTAAGGGTCTGATTTTTTTTTTTGCCTACTTTGACCTGTCTACATAGACTCATGAGGCATGTCCTGGCATGACTTCTTTTTTCTCACCTGATTTTTTTCCCCCCACTTTATATTTCACTGAGTTACCTGGTCATGATGCTTTCCTCATGAGCCAGTGAGCTTCGTGAAGACAGACAATTCCATCCACGCCGTACATACGCAATTCCGGTAGAACTGAGGCATCCAGTTATCCTCACTGCACAATGGAATTAGGGAAAGAGAAGCGCATGTGTCTCTTGGTCTGTTATAAGATCCCAGATGAATGTGAGGTTCCAGAAAGGTGAACCATCTACAGGGGCCTCAGACCATGCCTCTATGTGATGGAAGCAGGACTTGCAGCAGGAGTATGACGGAGGCAGGAAGGGACCCCATTAGTACAAGATCTTAATAAGGCCTCAGGACACGGGGCACATGTCCCATACAAGAAACCTCAGTGTTTGATGTCAATCTAACGAAGAATGACTGACAGGCTTGTAGGGGTTTAAGATCAGAACACAGGCAAGATGGGGGACCATGACAGCCATCTGTACGTCTGTCTCCACATGTCTCCACCTATGTTAGTCAGCCTTCAGTCACCTGGCAGAATATTGGACAGAAGCAACTTAAAACAAAGGAAGATTTATTTTGTCTCATGGTTTCTGAGATTTTATTTCCATGATTATTTGACTCTAAGTTTCTGGGCTTATGAGGGCCAGAGGGTATGGTAGGGGAAGCTGCTTACCATGGGGCATGCAGAAGCAGACAGGAAGAGCTGGTCCCTTCAGAGGTACAACCCCAGTAACCATCCCTCACATCCTATGTCTTCCAACTAGCCCCTCCTTCCCCTCCAGTCATGAGTGCAACTATGTACCTAATCACTTCTCAAGAGCACCACCAGAGACCACATCTTTGACATGTGAGCATCTTTTAGGGGGCCACATCATAGCTAAACCCCAATATCATCTCTGTTCCTATCCCTGCTTCCTCTCTATGCTGTGCCCCTCCCCCCGTCAGCCTACATGGTACCCAGACTGCTGTTGCTGTCCCTGGGCCTTTCTATGCAGATGCCGTAAAAAGATCTCCATTGGTCAGGCTCATGGGTGAGGCGTCCAATCAGCTATGTCCAAGGACTGAAGAGTTAGATGGAGTCAACATGGGGGCAGGGGTCATCCAAACCCCTGACTGTGGGATGGAAGGAGGAAGAAACTGAGCCAGGAGGGAGAGCTGATGGTTCAGGCCAATTGCTGGTGATCTCTGCAGTGAGAGTCTATTATTATTATTATTACCCATGATGGTTTGAATAAGAATGCCCTCACCCCCCCCCATAGGCTCATAAATTTGAATACTTGGTCCTGAGCTGGAGAAACTGTCTGAGGAGTAGGAAGTGTGTTGTTGGTGGAGGTGTGTCCCTAGGAGTGGACTCGAGGCTTCAAAAGCTTCCCACCATTTCCAGGATGCTTTCTCTGCCTGCTGCTTGTGGATCAAGATGTGAGCCCTCAGCTGCTACTCCAACACCATGCCTGCTGCCATGCTCCCCACCATGATGGTCATGAATTTCCATCCCTCTGGAATGATAAGCCCCAAACTTCCTTTCGTAAGTCGCCTTGGTCATGGTATTTTATCACAGCAAGGAAAAAAAAGAACCCTACCCTCCTCAAGCTGAGCCCTTAAGATGCCCATGTGCCAACATAGAGCTTCAGACAGTGTCCAGGCTTCCAGAGGCTGTGTGTGCATGATCAAGAATGTCCCAAGGTAACACTGACTCAATATGCGTGGATTCCTGACCCCAGGAACCCTTTCTGTGCTGGCTATCTCCAGTAATCTACCCCCACACTCCCACACTCTCACTTTACCTTGGGATGTGGAGCCTGGATGGAGAATTAGAACTTATGGTGTCCAGCATGACCCAGAAATACTATTTTACACTGATACTTCTCAAAGGGGTCCTTGGTCTTGGTCTGGCAAGTTCAGGAGACTCTGTTTATGAGGCCTTTCTCTTAGAGAACTGCAAAACTTGACTGCTCATTGAAGCCCCCCCCCATAAGCCCGGCAGGAAAAAAATAACAACAACAATTCGTAAAGTGCTTCCTATGTAAGAATGAGGACCTGTTTTAGCTCCAGAAACTATGCTTAAAAAAACAAAAACAAAAATGCAAAAGCAATAACCAAGCAAATAAAACAACAACAAAACAAACATCAACCACCACCACCGCCGCCGCCGCCACCAAAACAGGTGCAAAGGTATGCACTCCTGTAACCCCAAAGCTGAGAAAGAGGAGGCGGAGCCCTGGGGCTTGCAGACCACACAAGAGTCTAGGAGAATTGGTGAGCACCAGGCTCACTGAGGGATCCTTTCTCAATAAAGTGGAGAGTGATTGAGGAAGACACCTACACTGGTCGCTGCCCATCCGCATGCATGAGTACACATGCACACCCCTACCAATCACACCCACCACGTGCGCGTAAGTACACAAAAGAGAACTGTTGAGCTGGCCTGTGCTTCCTTCCGGCTCATGGGCAGGGAGAACAGGTGTGGGGTTGAGCCCATGTTGGCTGCATTTGACGGAAAATGAACAAAACCCAAAGACTTCCTCTCTCTTGTCAAAGAAAAGACTGGAGAGCTTCTGCGTGGGACACAGGGGTCCATGTCTTGAACTTGGGACAACGTTCTAGACCAGGAGGAGTTCCTGCCACAAATGTTGCATTCAGCCAGCATTTTCAGGAGATGGGTGCCTACCTTCTGGCCTCTTTATTTTAAAGTCCAAATACAGTTCTGGGGAGCCCATTTTATCCCGTTGCATTTCCCAGAGTCAGCGCTGGAGCTGTGCAGCTCCTCGCTGCCTCTTTCCCAATCCTTCTGTCAGCCAACTGGCTTCCTGGATTATAGCGGTGGTGGTGTCCCATGGCTGAGCTGTGTCGCTGACTCAGGGATGTGGAGAGAGTTCACCTAGGCTTTAGAGCAGTGGGAAAGAGGCTAGAGCCCAGGTCCAAGCAAGTGACAGCTGCCATCTGCCCTCGACACCAGACTAGCTACTTCCTCACTTACCCGGATGTGCACCTTTACTGGTCTCCAGTTACCATTCTTGTTTCAGGCTCTTAGTCTTGAGACCTCCATCCTTCCTCCTGGGTTACACCCACACCCCCCCACCTCACAACCAGGTCTCCCAGACCCAGCAGGGAACATAGAATTGCCACAAGGCTGGGGCTTGCAAGGAACCCCGGGGAGGGGGGGGCGGGAAGCTGGGAGTTAGTTCTTTCCCCTGATCCTAGTCTCGTTGTATAGCCCAGGTTGGCCTCCAACTCACAACGCCTTAGCCTCCTGATTGCTGGGATTTCAAGCCTGAGCCAGCACGCCTGGCCCCAGATCATGTTTTTACCTCTTATAGATTATAACTCACCCCAGGGCTGAGGCTCCATATCGCAGATGGAACTGTGTTAGGGACTGCACCAGGAGGGGTAAGAGGTGGGAGCCCAGTGGGAGTCACAGGAGGAAAAACAGCCTATTTATTAAAAATGGAGTACCAACTAGATACAGAGGGGTAAGTGCCTGGCTGTTTAGAGACTGTGCCTTGAGTATGGAAGGCCAAGGAGGGTTTCTATCCTAGGAAGTGGCATTTGACAGGAGCCAGATCAGATAGCTTAACTTGGGGTATGGGCAGCCAACCAGGGTGATAGGGTTTTTAAAAAGAAAAAAAAAATTCTGCCCTTCATCTGACAGATTTCCTCGAATCAGGCTCATGCGATCTGCAGCCCCATGCAGACGGTGGTGCTAACCTCTTTCTCTTATCTCTCCATGGCCTTCGTCTCCTACTCTCCTCCCCCAAAGGAAGGGAAATCTTCAAAGAAAGAGATGTGTCACTGTAAGTATACAGCCCAAGAAAATGGGCTAGATAAATTATTAAAACAGAAAAAGACAGCAAGTGATGGGGTGGGGGAGCCCGCAGAGGGCAAAGAGCCACTCGAGGTAGGTGGTGCCCTGGTGGCAGCTAGGGAATTCATCCTGAGAATCCTAGACAAGTGGTCCTGGCCCCACCTGGCCCACTTTCTGGCTTCTCATGCCAGGGTCAGGGGAGGGCGTAGGTGGAAGTGGTGAGGGTCCGGCAGCAGCGAAGTCCCAGGCGCCTGGTGGGGCCCTGTGTCTGGCCAGACACTTGGGATTTACTTCCCCTAAGACTCAAGCTGGTAACTACAGAGTTTTAGTCCTTGCTTTTATCTCTTTTTGAACTGCAAAGAGACATTCCCAAGGGGCAGAGGGGATACTGTTTTCTCATGAAAGAAGAAAGCCATGCCAGGTTTAAGGAAGTCACCATCATTCTAAGCTCTGTGAGAAAGAGCTTCGCTTTGATTTCGGAGCCCCTGGCACTGGTGTGGGTGTGGGTGAGAAAGACAGGCAGGGACCCCACAGGAACTTCACGTCTGTAGCAAGGGCTCTGCAGGATGTTCTCTGTCAGCTCAGGACTTAGGACCTGGGCGCTCTCTCCTAGTTCCTGGGTCTGCTCTTCTATTTCCTCACAGCTCACATGCCTCGCCCTAGACATCTGGGCCAGGTGGTTCTGGGGGTGTCCTGGGCATAATAGGCCTTTGGCAGTCTCCCTGACTGGCTTGGACAATATTAACCCTTTCCTGGATGCACGCTGCCGTGTGCCATTCACCATGGCTGCTGTTTCATGTCTCTCTTCCTCCACCTGGGACGGAGGGGGGGCAGGCCCATGAAAGGGGCACTATCCATTTTACTCAGATGCATATTTAAAGTGTTAGAGCAAGGTTTACCTCATAGCTGGTACTTACTGTTTCTTTCCAGATCTCAGGCTTGGAATGTGCTGGAAACCTGGGGTAGTGAAAAATGAGTGCCATTGAAGGAGCAGTTTGAGGTTGGTTCTTACCGAGGTCACTAATCAGCTGTGTGATGGGTAACTCCTTGGGCAAGTAACCCCACCTCTCTGAGCCTACCCGACAGGGTCTGTCGTTTCCACAAGTACAAAAGTCTACATCAAGAGTGACTGTGAGAGCAGGGTGGTGGTGGTTCACACCTTTAATCTCAGCACTCAGGAGGCAGAGACTGGCGGATCTCTGTGAGTTCGAGGCCAGCCTGGTCTAAAGAGAGGCCCAGGACAGGCTTCCAAAGCTACAGAGAAACCCTGTCTCAAACAAACAAAACCCAACCCCAAAAACAAAACATGTGATTGTGAGGGTGATGGGCACAGAAATACGATACGCACTAAAGATATGACAACATATAACCGACAGCAGACCAAGTGTGGTGGCTTACATCTGCTGCAATCCTAGCACACAGGAGGCTAAAGCAAGAACACTGTTGCTATTTCAAGACCAGCCTGGGCTACAGTGTGAGCCCTTGACTCAAAACTAGCTAAAAACCACACAAAAAAAATCAACTGTACTAGTTTGCTGTTTTATGAGGTCCCAGCCATGCTTGAAGGAGCACATTCTGCAAGAGATTTAGGTATGCGCTTAGAGGAGCTTTCATTTCCTCCAAACAGGGTGTGAAAGCATGTAGAGGGATGAAGATTCTGGAGGGTCACACCGCTCTGGGTTCTCTTGAGACAGGTAGATGCTAAGAGTTGTATTTCACAGTTACAGTAGTCACGAGCTACATGCAAAGCCACTTGCAGCAGTGTGACTCTTCTGCTTGAGATGTGTGTAAGTGTAAAATGCACACCAGACTTTAAAGACAATGAAAAAAAAAAGAATGTGACAACTTATTAACTATTGATGCTATTTTGGCTATAGTGGGTCAAACTAATTTCACTTGTTTCTTTTTTAATTTTTAAATCACACTGATTTATTTAGTATGTGAGTATGTATGTGGACACTTAAGTGCCACAGCACTCATGTGGAGGTCAGAGGACAATTTTGCAGCAGCTGGGTCTCTCCTGTGACCACATGATCTCTGGGGATGGGACAGATCCCCAGGCTTGGTGGCAAGCACCTTTACCAGCTGAGCCATCTGGCTGAAACACCTGTTTCTTTTAACTTTTCAAAAATTGTGGTGCCTTGGGCTGAAGACATAGCCCAATAGCTGAGTGCTTGCACATCAAGCATGACCAAAACTTTGGGTTTGAGTCCCAGAGCTCCTTCTACGAGGTGACTACTTGTAAGTCTAAAATGACAAACGTAGCTCACCTGTTTCTATTGAGTAGCGCTGCACAGGGAACAAGCAAAAAAGGGTAGAACTAAGTATCCATTGTACAGATCATAAAACTGAGGCCAGCAGCCTAGTCTAGCTT
Source organism: Microtus ochrogaster (assembly GCF_000317375.1). Taxonomy (NCBI): domain Eukaryota; kingdom Metazoa; phylum Chordata; class Mammalia; order Rodentia; family Cricetidae; genus Microtus; species Microtus ochrogaster. Next base: position 4,650,744 of record NW_004949113.1, read on the forward strand.
TAATAGCAGAACTGGTTCTTTCCCACGCTCACACGCCAGATACCAGGATGAGCCTTAGCGCAGGGCCCCGGTGTGGCCAGCAGAGACAGCATTCTCAGGACCACAAAGGTGGGATGGAAGCCTTCAAGTCGCCCTCCCCTTTGCAGAGACCTCCCCAGACAAAACAAACAGGCCCTTGGGGTCTGGAGAACTGCAGGGGGGAGGGGGAACGGAAACTTAGAAAGATCAAAGACCGGGCGGTTCAGCGCTCCCGGCCTCACAGCTTGGCAGCTGGCCCTGACTCCAGTTGGGCACTCACGAGCCCATGGGCGAGGAGTTGCTAGCGACTGGAGGACAGCTCGGGGCATCTGGACACTTGTCGTTAACAGGAGTGGGTTGAACCCGTACTGGCCTGCGAGGTGTCTTGGTGATTTCTACCTGACTCCCAAATGAAAGAAAAACAATAACCTTAAAACCTAGAGGAGTCAAAAAAGGGGGGGGGGGCGGGGGTACGCGGCTGGAAAAACGGACCACTTTCTGCAGAAGGCCAGGCACGGGAAGTCTGGGAAGAGACACCGTGGGAGAGCAGCAGACGCGTGCGCCCGTGCAGCTAAGGTCACCGGTCGCGACCTCAGTTTCCCCAACTGTGAACTCGAGCTATCTAGTCTCACTCTAACGGCTCCGAGGAAACGCAGAGGAGAGGGAAGTCGCAGTACCACCAGCGAGGGCAGCGCTGCTCCACCACCCAGCAGGCAGAGCCTCCGCCCGGTCCCCATTCCCGCCCCTGGGTCCGCGTAGGGGGCTTGGGGCTCAGCACGTCCAAAGCCCCGCCCCACCAAGGCCCCGCCCCGCCCACAGACCACGCCCTCTATGGGCCCGCCCCTCGGCAGGCCCCTTACTTGCAGGCCCCGCCTCTACCCGCCCCGCAGCGTCCGCCTCGCCTTTGATGGGCCGCGGCCGGCCAATGGGC
>NW_004949113.1:4651792-4661912 GCF_000317375.1 Microtus ochrogaster
AGGGGGCTCGGCGCGCCCGGGCGTCAGTCCGGCCGCGGCGACGGCGGCAGGAGGGTGTCCCGACGCCTCCTGGGGCTGCGCTCGGCGCGGGGACTGTGAAGAGGAGGCGAGCGAGGCTGGCGCGGGGTCGGTGGCCGGACGCATGGCTTAGGACGCCCCGCCGCCGCTCCCCAGCATGGGGAAACTTCACTCGAAGCCGGGTCAGTGTCCCCCGCCCGCTCGCCGGCCGCGGCCCCGCGTCCTCCAGCCGGTGCTAACTCTCCCTCTCCTTTCTTTCCGGCTCCCGCCGCCGCCACCGCGCGCGATGTTCCCGCAGCCGCCGTGTGCAAGCGCAGGGAGAGCCCGGAAGGTAGGAGCGCGGGCCACCGGCCCGGGGGAGGGGGGGCTCGAGGGAGGTGGCGCGGCCAGCCCAGCCGCTGGATCTCATTACCAGGACTGCCCCAGCCCCCAGCCCCGCCCCGGGAGCGCTCTTTGGGGCCCCTCTGTCCCTTTACTCGTTCCCCATAGCCCAGTGCTCTCACTACTGACCCTAAACCCATCCACTTTGGTGGCGTCTTCTCTTCAGACCCCCAATATCTTGCACCTTCCTTCTGGCCGCCAGCCCCTTCTCTGGAGAACTTGGCCTCGGCGCCCACTGCACCCCCTCTCCTGACCCTCAGCTTTTTTCTCCACAGTCCTGACTCCCGCGCTCCTTCCTCCGATCCCCTAACTCCTTCACTCAGAATACTGCGCACTCCTTTTCACCCTCTGAATCCTTGCACTTAGGATCTCGCCAAGCCCCTTTCTTGGCTACCTTCCTCTTTTAGATTCTGCTCCGTCCGGCGCTTGACCCTCCTGCCAAGTCTTTACTCTCCGGGTTGTGCCTCTCTGTCTCCTTCCCTTCATTCTCAGGTAACTTTTTGCCAGCTGCGGGGGGGCCCAGACTCAAGGTCTTCGTGTTCTTCCCGCCTCAGGTGACAGCTTTGCTGTGAGCGCTGCTTGGGCAAGGAAAGGCATCGAGGAGTGGATCGGGAGGCAGCGCTGTCCAGGCAGCGTCTCAGGACCCCGACAGCTGAGATTGGCAGGCACTGTTGGTCGAGGCACTCGGGTATGGCCCCCACTTTGGTCCACCCTTTCAGTTTTGGAGAGGGTCTGCGAACCGCCTCCCCCCACAACTTTCAGCATCCTGTTGGCACATTGTCTAGGTCCCCAAATCCCTTCTCAGTGTGTCCCACCAGCCCTACTTGTACCCCATACTTTGGAGGATTCTTGTCGATCAATCTGGCACCCATCTCCCACCCAGTTGGGCACAGAGAGTTGCTTGGGGAGGAAGTGCCAGGGAGGAGGTGGTACAGGTCCAGTGGGTGGGGAATTTGTGCTTTGTTGTGTGTGTGCGTGGGGGGGGGGCTCCTCTGCTTTGCTTTTATGGCCAGCTTTTCCACAGGGAGGGGTTAGGACTAGAGGCAGGCAGGAGTGTCTGGGTAGAGGGCAGAGCTGTGCTGGCCCAGGATCTGTGGCCACCTCCAACTGTGTCTGTGGCATTCATCAGTGCCATCTGCCATCTGAGTGTAGAGTTTGAAGGCACTGAGACCTGGCTGTTCCCTTAGAGTGGCCCTTAGAGGCGGGAGGGGCGGAGGGTGGGGGATTTCATATGGTGGTCTGGGTACACCTCTTTCTACACCCAGGGGTGTATTGAGGCTAGAGTTGTTCTGCGGGAGCAAGCGGGATGGGGGAGTGAGTGAGTCCAGCCCCTGTGTCTGGCCTGGGACTGGTGTTCACAGATGTCCTGTGAGCTCCAGCACTCTGCACAGTGCTTTCAGATGGTCTGCGTGGAACTCTTGCAAGCCGAGGATCAAAGGATGAATCAACTTTTTGATGTGACATTTAATTTTTTTTTTTTAAACTTGGAGAGGGAACAGATCGAGCCTCAGGTCTGGTTAGTTCTTTGGTCTTGTTCTTTGGGTGAGGCTGGTGGAGTCTTTGTGCGTGTGTGTGTGTGTGTGTGTGTGTGTGTGTGTGCTTGCGTGTGTGTGTTTGGGTGGTGGCATCTGGCAGCATCATTGCAGGGAGATGGCGTGTGTGTGTGGTTGGGTGGTGGCACCTGGCAGCACCATTGCAGGGAGGTGGCATGCTTGTCACCATGTGCGTGTGCTTGCGTGTGTGCGTGTTCATGCATGTGTATGTGTTGTGTTAAATGCCCTCTCTCTCTGGGATAAACTCACTCTCTACTGTGTAGCTCAGGCTTTCTCTTCCTGGCCCTCCAGTTTGCTGGCTGACTGGGACTGGGGCTGCTACCCTAGTAGAAAGGTCAGAACTGGGCCCAGGGGGTGGAGGCACTGCATTTAGAGCCTTTTAACAGAACCACAAACTTCTCCTTCCCCCACCATTCCTAGTTTTTGATGTACTTATTTATCTAAAGACCAATGAAAACAATCCAATTTAGACATATGAGCAGATGCATTTGGAGCTCAATACAGACCAACAGAGAGGATTTCCATTAATCAGGTTTTGTGTTTTTTTTTCAGCCTGTTTATTTTCATAAAGTATTCTTGCAGAATGACATTTATTTAGGCTCTGTCGCTCTCCTCTTTCTCTCTCTCCTCTCTCTTTTTTTTTTCCTAAACTGCCAGGCAGCTTTTACTCCATGCTAGAGGGGAAACTTGAAATACAGCGAGGGCTTGCTTCAATTGACTTTTATCTTCAAAGCCATAACAAATGTTACCCGCATGTTTTTGGTGGGTCTCCTTGGCATCCAGGCTGGGAGGATGGGAGGGAGGGGGAAGAAGGAGAGGAAAACAAAAGTCTGTCGTTTTTAATTAAATAGTAGTGTTCCCAGCAAGAGGAATGCAAGCCAGTAAAAGTTGCCATTGGGGGAAATGAAGAAGGGGGAGGGGGCCCCTGCTTAAGCCTGTGGCTTTGCTGAAGTCACGGAATTTCGTTGCCTGGTTTCTTCCCCCAGCTGAGGACAGCATGGGATGGATGGTGCTTGCTCGCCTTCCTGGCTCACCCCCCTCTCTGAAAAGGAGGGGTCATTAATATTTGTTCAAAGTCCTTTTGAAGATGTGGGGCATAGAGCCATCAGTGTGACATGTGTTGGATAGTTAAGAGGGTGGGCCCAGCCATCAAAGATGTTGAGTGGGGGCCGGGGGGAGGTCTCTGCTTCCTTGAGAGTGGATCTTAATAACAGATCTGGATGCCTGGGTTCCAACCTGTGGTGGTCACCGTAGTGGGGCCAGGCATCAGCCCTAGAAAAGGAGCGGGCCGAGCCAAAGTGTGGGGTCGCGCTGGTGGTGGCCCGTGAAGCACTTCAGGTGGTCTTTAGGGGGAAAGTCTTTAATCTTTATAGGTATCTATCTTTTTTAATCAGAGAAAAAAATAACTAGGACATCAAACACATGATTTCATGGATGTTATCACTTAAGATGAATCAGAGTTGAAAGAGGGAGGTGAGTTCAAAGCCAATACAGGGAAAAATACCGGGTTCAAGTGGTCGTAGTTGGGAGGGGTAAGAATGAGTGCTGAAATGGTGGGGACAGTGAGGGTGCTGGGCAGGCCAGTGGTGAGTCCATTTCAGTTCTCTCGCTTCCCTGAGTCCCACTGGCATGGGAGGGGTGGCTGGCAGGTCCTTCCATGATATCATCAGGATGTTGATGGGTGTGGACTCCAGCAGTCTGCAGGCTTCCAGGGCTGGCAGCTTCCTATAGCCAGTACCAGGCCTATCTTGGTGAAGGCCTCTGTGTCCGCTTCTCTACTTGTCCTGCCACCAAAGTGGCTGGGGACACATTACTGACTTATCCAACTGACAACATTATTATTGCTGTGAAGTCTACTGTTGCCTGAGCGCCTGTATGTGCCAAGCACATTGCTTCTATTACCTTAATCTCCCCATAACCCTCTGGAGTTGCAGCCAGCTGGGGTAGACTAAGTTGTCTCCCTTTCTAGAGTCAGTGTGTGTGAAGCCTAGCATTGCCTGATTCCCAGCGAGGGGCACAGACAGTTGCCACCATGTCCACATGAACCAGTTGCAGGGGAGGAAGAAGCAAAGAGCCCTACCTGCCCCATATTTGGGGCAGGATCCGGGTTGCATGCATCGCCCTAGGGTGTGAGGGTAGCCACGCAAGTGCTCAGCTCAGCCTACCCCCCAACATATCGAAATGACTGAGGTCAGGCTCTGCACTGTAGCTTGTCACCTTGTGCAAGTCACTTTAACTCTCTTTATCTTGATAAGCACATCTGTAAAATGGGCCCAGTCATGTTCTCCTCCCTGTCAGTGGAGGTAGATAAATCTTGGAAAAGCGTAGAGCCCAGGCTGAGAGGGTGATGCTTATGGAGGAGCCCTGATGTTTGTGCTCTTCCCCCTACATCCTTCCACTCTTGGCTCACCTGGTGAGACCCAGGTTAAGGTCTGGGCTTTGCCTCTCTGGGGATGTTTGATGAGGTACAAGGGACTATAAACTCAAAGGAGAGAGGTGGTGAATGACAGGAAACATAAAGGCACTGTTAACGAAGAACAGTAGACGGAGCCAGTGCATGCCTGAGACGCATGTACTGAGCAGAATTAGAGGCTAAAGCACATTCATCTCCAAGAGACAGCAGGCAGTAAGAGACCAACCAGTGGAAATCCTAGGTGAGCGGTGGCTGGACGATGAAGCTCCCTAGGTACTTCTGTCCATACTGTGAGCGTGGGCACACATGCATGTGTGCATGTGTGTAACTAGATTCAAAACAACCTTTACTCCGTGCACTATGATCCTTTTGTTCTTTTACAGCAAAACTGCTTGCAGAAATAGGTTGGGGGCTTGGGGCCAAGCCAGCCCCCCTGTAGATCAAAGGCGGCTGCCAGGCACTTTGGTAATTTGATTAGGGGGCACCTAGCACATTTTGATATTTAGGGAAGATTAGGAGGGTGCAGGCATGCTGCATGGGGCCCTGGTGGAGTTGGGTGATGAGATTGGGGGCTGATCCAGCTGCTGCCTGAATTCTGGATTCCAGGGGAATTACCCTTGAATGATACCAGTTGGCACAATTAAAAGGCCCCATGTCTTCACCATATGGAAAGTGTTAGGCCTCCTTACGTGGTTTCAAAGCTATGTGTTGGGAGGTGGACTTGACATTTGAGGTACAGCATAAATTAAATACTTGGTGTTTAAGAATTAAAAGATGATTTGCTTTGAGGCTGGTCAGGGTTTCAGGGAGGCAGCATTGTGCCTTCTTCACACACAGGCTTCTTGGAGTGGTCTAGGGGAGGGTCTCCTTAGCTGACCCCGCTTCACAGCCCTGAGAACTACCTGGACCTGGGATAGCCAGCAAGGAGTAGCCTGGAAAGCCTGAGCTGTCCCAGGTGCCAGACATCACTGCTGGTTGCTCCCGGTCTTGCCAAGCGGTATCATCTGTGAGATGGGAATTCTTGGAGGCCCTTTAACTAGCACCTTTTCTCCCTTTCAAAGTCTTTAAGAAGGAGCCTGGGTTTCCTGAGCCAGGCCATATGTGCTGTCTGTTCCCTAGAAGCAAGGGGAACCCTTCTCCATTCACAAGCTAGGCAGCCTCGCCTGCACGTGGTAGGAGTAGAACCGGGGGCTGCTACTTCCTTGCTTAGTGGGAGGAGGAGAGGAGATGGGCTGGTGAGCGCATGCACCCCTGTTTGTTCCAGGAAGCTCACTTCCCCCATCAGTGACTACCTGTCTTCTTGGACACTTGGTCAAAGTTGAACTGTCAGCAACAAAGAAGTCACTGCAAAATGTGACTTCTTTCTTGAGGTACATAGCAGGCACTCACTGTGGATGAATACAGAAAGAAAGTTTACTCACTGTTTTGTCCTTGCTGCCTCCTTCCTCCAGCCAACCTCTCAGACCATCATTCCCAGTCCACTGTTCTTAGTGAACTTGTAGAGCCAAGCCTTTCTTATAGGCGCTTAGTAGACTAATCACTATTGACAATGTATTGTTAATATACATTGTGTCACACATTGGGAAATGGTGGAAAGAGGCATGGTCTTCGCCCTTGGGTAATGTCAGAGTAATGAAGGAAGCAAAAGCCTCTGAGCGAGCAGGTGGAGGACTGGAGGACTGGAGGACTGCCGGGATGTGTCGCGGAAGGGATGGCCGGCACCCTGGGCAGGACTTCACTGCTGTCGCTGTAAGATGGGGTAGAGTGTGGCATGCTTGAACACTTGTCCAGGGACAGGTGTATGAGGCTACTACTTTTTCCTTGGAGTTGATCTGTAGTTTGAGGATGGGACATTGCCCTGCTGTCAAATGGGTTGGTGACCTCTGGAGCCAGGTCATAGGTGGAGATCCGTGTAAGAGTCAGAAGCTTAGCTGTGTGGTTAGGGAACTGAGGGATGGATGATATTGGTCGCTGAGAGACAGAGAATGTCAACTCAAGGGCTTTGGGGAAAGAAGCTGCTGACAGCCAACCCCAGAGCTAGTGCATGGTGCCATGAGGTGCAGTGATGCTCAGGCTTTCCAAAAGGCAAAGGGACCCTGGGCTCAGGGATGGAGCCCTTGGGGAGGTCTATAATGTTGAAGAGTCAAGTGCTCAGGGCTATAAACTCACATGCTGTACAAACTTTGGGGACTATCTGGCTGCTTGTTGGACCCAGGCACTTCCTGTAGTTGCCTCCAGGCTCCCTCTTTCTGGTTCCCACATTCCTCCTGCAGCTCCCCGCTCTCACATTCTCCTCCTGTTTTCTTCCCCTTGTTTTCTCCCTTAGCCCTCTCTTCCTGAGAAAGGAAAGAATCCAGTTCCTCATAAACGAAATATCTGCCCTGTCAGAGGGAAGTGAGGCAGGAGCCCAGAACACCCTGGACGAAGGGCCAGAGAGAGCTGAAGGCTTCACTTGTTGGATCTGGAAGCTGGGCTTTGATGTCACCCTGCTCCGTTTATCCTGGGATGCTGCCTGCCTCCTTGTGGCCTCAGCCTCTCTGCTGGACAGGGGCAAGCTCTCAGGTTGGAGTAGAAGAGAGGCATGCCCACTCCATGAAGGGTAGCCCTCTCCAAAGGGTAGCCCAAGAGTCCAGCCAGGCCGCACCCTGCCAAGCCCAGGTGGGTGGGGAGCCTTTTCTAAACACTCACTTCCAGAGACATAAGTAATTCTTTGATAGATGCCTGGGCAAGCCGAGAGGGATGTTTATCCATGTGGGCACCAGCCACAAGGCTCAGGAGGAAAGCTGTAGGCCCCTCTGCTGAAGTCATCCTCAGCTTCAGCAGGGCATGCAGGAACCCTGCCCAGCCAGTGTGACTCTGTCCGAGGGGCCTGGCCAGGGCCATGTTTGCTTAGTAGCCTTGAGGAACTAGTTTGGGCTACACTGTTCTGGCTTGCTGAACCATATTGGCTATGACATGTGACCCTGTGTGCGGCTGATGGTTATTTGAGGGCCTCAGGGCAGGGTGGGCTTTGCTGGAGCATGACATCAATGGAAAGGCCTTTCCCTCTTTTGAACTTTGACTTCTCCTGCTGAGAAGTGAGATGACGTCATTCTAATTTAGTGTGCGTCCAGTGCCTTCTGTCCCACTGTCCGTGTATCTGCGGTGGATGTGGGATGCACATCATCTACTCCATGCACTGGCCATAAGTCATCGTCATGAGGCTTCCAGCCTGGGAGAAGGCAAATGAAGCCCGGAGCTCATGTGGGTGGTTCTGCATTCCACACTGGCAGTTCCTTCTGCTTAGGCTGCTGTGGAAACCGAGGAACAGATTGGCCTTTCCTCAGAGAATGTTTCCTGAGTTCTGTTGGGTAAGAGTGAGGTGTTGTGTGTTGTTGTTTTTGGCTAACGTAACTTGCTTTGACTCCTGGTTCTCTGATATTGAGTAGGAGTAATCGTTCAGTTTTATCAAATGTTGGAGTGTTGATGGGATGCATCACTTACTGGTGTGATGTACAATTTGGGTTTTTGGTGGTGTTCTGTGACAGGATCTTTCTGTGTAGGTTAGACTGGTCTAGAAATCACCATCCTCCTGCCTCAGCTTCTTGATTACTGAGATTACAGTGAATGCCACCACACCTGGCTGGTGTATTATTATTTGTATAGTAATCCATATTACTAAACTCCCTAGTGTTCAACTTCTTTGTACTTCTGAAGTAAGTCCATTTATCAAGTGAGCATATTATCAATGTGGGCTCTGCATCTATGGACTCAGCCAACTGAAATTGGAAAATATTTGAAAACAATGCATCCAAGCTGATGAGGCTTCGTTTCTTGTCACCATCCTTTTAAACATGACACCCTGATGACTACATAGCCTTTTATTATATTAGGTCTGTTAGCTACTTTTCTGTTGCTCTGATAGGATACCCTCACCAAGGCAACTTGTGGTTTGGGCTTACGATTTCAGAGGATTAGAGTCCATGGTGGCAGAGCAAGGGCGTGTCAGCAGAATCAGCTGAGAGCTCACACCTTGATCCACAAGTAGGAGGCAGAGAGAACTAACTCAAAATGGCATGGGCATTTGAAATGTCAAAGCCTGCTCCCAGTGGCACACCTCTTCAAAAAAGGCCACACCTCCTAATCCTTCCCAAACAGCCCTACCAACTGGGGACCAAGCATTCAAACGCAGGAGCCATTCTTGTTCAAACCATCAGTTAGGAATTATAAACAATATGAACTTGAGTAGAAGTATACCATGCGTGTATCTACCATATATGTATAGTCCTTTGTTATATAAGGGACCTGAGCACTGCAAATTTTGGTATTCATGGGTGAGTATAGGAGTGCTCTGTACTGTTCCCTATAATACCAAGAGATACAACTGTATTCTTTTTAAATGCAGTTGTACTTGCTATGCAGATGCTGTACTGTGAGCTTTTGAAAATGCAGCTGGGTTTTCTATGCAGATGCTATGTTCTGGGTCTTTTGCACGGGTGTTTCTAAGTTAGATTGGCTCACGCTTAGAAAGTAGATGTTGAGCAGTGAGGATATTCAAGGAAGGTTAGGGGCAGCCTGTAGGCTCTGAGTCTAGAACAGGAACTACCGGGGTGTGAGCTAAGCACCAGAGGTGAGTTGGGGATAGGAGCAGAGAAGGAATGTCAGAGTGGTTGCACGCTTGCTAAGTGTCAGGTAGGAAGCCACAGAGCAGTGGACCGTTTGTTGGAGCTGCCCTGGTCACCTTCTGTGTGTGCTAGATTTAAAGCACGAGCCATCATACCCAGCCCTGGCTTGTATTATGGATAAGGTCTTTGTGCAGAGGGGGAACATGAGGGAGCCTGTGTGAGGTCAGCTTGATGAAAGGAGTCTGTGATGTATGCGGTGGAGGAGGAAGGATGTGAATCCCCGCTGTAAAAATACTTTGAAGGTGAAGAGGAATCAAGTAACAGAACATTTCACGGGCTCTGTGAGGATCCACAGGTCCACATGGGGATTGGTACAGCACTTGGTTCTCTGGGGGCCGTCCAGGGGACTCTTGAAGAGGCTGCGGGCAGGCAAGGGCCAGGAGAAACAGAATAGGATGCAGGGTGAGCAGGAGCTGTGGAGGCCCACAGTCTGGGTTCTGATTCTGCCTGCACGCTTTGTCCTTGAGACTTAGGGTTCTAAGCCAGGCCTCCGGGCCAACCAGTGAATGTGGTGGGAACAGTTGCGGTGTAGATGGTTTAAGTAAGAATTCCTGAGGTCCCAAAGTTGCGAGCAAGGATGGGAGAGACCTGTTGGCTGTTGAAACAAATGGGGTCTGGCACCCCCTGCTGCTAAGGCACAGGTAATGGTAAAGGTTGTAGGCATGGTGATTAACTGAGGTCAGAGTCATAGTATGGTGTGGTGAAGGGTGGGAGGAGCTACTTCACTTCCTCTCTACCTTCCAGGTCCTTCTCTTGGCTGAATTCAGAGGCCACCAGGCAGGGGAGCCCTAGGGAACTGGTGCCTAGAGATTGGCTTCCCTAGTATGCCACAGAGAAGGCAGGGAGTATGTGAACATGCTGTAGCAGTAGAGGAAGCATCTCTGGGCCTCAGTTTCCACAACAGGGTCTGGGGCAGTAGTGCTGTGTGCCCCCTAGCATGGTTGGGAAGAATCCCATTGTATACGGGTCTCTTTAAGGGCAGGGGTCTGACTAGAAGTGTGATTGGGGCCGGGCGGTGGTGGCGCACGCCTTTAATCCCAGCACTCGGGAGGCAGAGGCAGGCGGATCTCTGTGAGTTCAAGACCAACCTG
>NW_004949113.1:4662012-4702333 GCF_000317375.1 Microtus ochrogaster
GACACTTTAAGTGTCCTAACACAATCCCACCAAGAAACCCTGTCTCGAAAAAACCAAAAAAAAAAAAAAAGAAGTGTGATTGGGGGAGGAGGCGCATGAAGGAGGCTTTGTGGAATGCTGATACTAAGCTCTCAGGGACCCATGGAGCCGGAGAAATCACAGGAGTAGGTCACACAGCAGGCTGGGTAGAAGGCCTTGGTGATTGAATGAACACACACCCTGCCTGAAGAGGGCAGTGCCACTTAGGGCCAACCAACACTTAGCCTCTGGGGAACTCGGTCTTGAGGCTGTCATCTGGTGGTTTAGAGAATTTAGTATCTGGATTTTTATGTAGAACCTTCTGAGTTTAAAACATTGTGGGCATGGTGGCACACATTTGTGATGCCAGCACCAAGTAGGCTGAGGCAGAGAGGATTGTAAGCTTGAGGTCATCTTGGTTACATATGAGAGCTTGTTTCTAAAAAGCCAGCCAACTAGAGAAAATTTTTGGGAACCCTTCCTGTGGATGAGCAGGTAGCTGGATTTGACCTGGGTACTGTGCTTGTGATGACTTCCGAATCGGCCCTGTGGGAACAGGGAGTAGAGGGTAAGATGCTGCGCAGACTGGATGAATGAGTGTTGAGCTCATTGCTTGCAGCCCCTTGTGAGGTCTTTGTGCCTACACCCTGAAGACACTTTTATCATGTGGACAAGGGACCCATTCCTAAGCTGAAACTGCTGGCCTGACAGGAAAAGCTGGGTTTGGATACAAACAGAATAGAGCAGGTAACCCTCTGAACTGGGAAGCCACGGCTTGTTTCTGTGGCAGGACCGCGGGATGGCAGACAGTGAGTGCAGTGAAGATGTGGATTGGCTGTTGTTGCTGAGGGCCAGCAATGGCTCATCTCAGCTCCTCTGTTTTCACATCTGTGGGCTGTCTAAATAACTGCTCCCACCACGTGGAGTTCTCTGAGGGGGAAGTAAGTTCGTGTCAGCAAGTAGAAAGTGGAGCAGATACCCCTCCTCTCAAAGCTTTCTAGAATGTTCACTCATGATCAAACAGATACATGCCAAGCGCGTGGGTATTGGAGTGTGCTGCAGAACAGGAAAGGAAAGTCGGGGGCTAATTCTTCAGGTTAGGGAGTGTTACTGAAGCTGCAGAGCTCCAAGGAACAAGTAGGAGGTGGCCAAGTGATGGATGAGGGCTTGGTGCAAACCGTCCTTCCAGGTGCGCGTGGGGGGAGGGGGGGTTGGTGGGGGGTGTCACACAAAGTCCTTAGCCTCCTCCTCGAGTCTGATTCTGGTCTCCTAGATGTTAGGTCAGGAGTGTGAACCTACAGTTGGTTCTGTGGGACAATCAGGCTTCTGCTGCCAGACCTTCCTGACTCCAGCGTCTGCCTGTTCCGGCCACGTGGAAGATCAGGGGGAAGACTCTCACTGCATCCCTCCTGTCTCCTCTTTCTGAGGCTGTGTGAGCATCCACTCTTAACTGTGGAGTGGGGTTAGTCAGCCCGCAGGCTGTGGAAGGGCTCTCCTTTGACTAACTTCAGAAGGTTGGGCAGAATGCCTCATTCAGAGGCCTGTCTTTTAGGGGCGCCAACAAGTGGATTTGAGGTGTTGGTTAGGGTACATACCTGTGTCCCGCAGCTGTCCTCCACAGGGTGTCTTGTTACAGGCCTGATTTTGACCTTGAATTTTTGTTGATTTGCCCTCTTTCTCCCTGTGGGTTAGACAGTCGCGACCAGAAAAGAGGACTAAAGGGAACGTGGGTTGCCTGGGAGCACAGTTGCCATGTCTAGGGGTGCTGGGGCCAGCTTCTTGCACCGTCTGTGGTTGTGTGTGTCTGGGGTAGTCCTGAGCAATGCCTCTTCTGCTGTTCCATGGCTGCTGCCTACATGCATAGCCTCGTGGTCAGCTCAGGTGCCCACCAAGAGGAGATGGTTGCAGCTTAACTTCTGCCTACAGAGCCGAGGATGTCAGGCCTTGGGCCATGCCCCCCATGTCCCCACTGCTTAGTTTGTGCACCCTGATGAGGTAGGTGCTTCTGTGTCCTCTGCCTTGGTCACTTTTCTGGTTGCTGTGACAATGCTAGAGGAGACTAACAAGGGAGGAAGGTTTATTTCTTTTGCAGTTTCAGAGGGTACAGGTCCTCAGGGCTGGAGAACTCATGTTGGACAGGAAGCAGACAAGATATCCCCAAACACCTTCCCCTTCAGGACCTAGTCCTTGCTAGACCCTTCTTTCTTAAGGTTTCAGTGCCTTCCCAAGATAGAGCCACTTCCTAGGGACTGCGACTGTAGAACTTGAGCCACTGGAGACAGCAGCTCATATTTGACCAGCTGCGTTCCCTCTTCATCTAGTGCCGCTGTTTTTAGCCTGTGGGTCACGACCCTCTAGGTGGGGGTCGTATATCAGACATCTTGCGTATCAGATATTAACAATACAATTCATAACAGTAGCAAAATTACAGTTATGAAGCAGCAATGAAATCACTTTATGGTTGGGGGTCGCTACAGCATGAGGAACTGTGTTAGAGGGTCACAGCACTGATCTATTGGAAAGACTGAAGCTGAAAGAGCTGGGCCACTTTGCTGACTTGCTCCCGCTCACCTGTCAGGAAAGTGGGACCTCAACTGGCAGAAAACTCAGAATCAGGCTGGTGAACTGTAGAGTTGTCTTAGAGACGTGTCAGTGGGTTCAAAGCTGTGTTACAACTCCATTCCCGAAATCAACTGGTGGCCAGAAAATGAAATAGAAAATTATAAAAATAAAAAAACATACCACTTATAGTAAGACTGCTGTTTGTGTTACTTTTTGTATTGGTTTAGATAAATATATTTATGCCCATATATACATAAGCCTGTTATAATGTAATTCTTACTGTAGATCGTGACCTAAGTGTTGGAAAAACACTGGTGTTTGGTCATTGCTCTAGATTCTAAACGTGGATACCTAGGTTCAAGCCTCAGCTCAGGTCTTACAAACTGTGTGGCCTTGGGTGACCCCTCTTTGTGCTTCTAGTTTGTTTCTTGGCTTCAGAGCTTTTGATTAGATGGGTTCTTTTTTTTTTTTTTTTTTTTTTTTTTTTTTTTGGTTTTTTGAGACAGGGTTTCTCTGTGGCTTTGGAGCCTGTCCTGGAACTAGCTCTTTTAGACCAGGCTGGTCTCGAACTCACAGAGATCCGCCTGCCTCTGCCTCCCGAGTGCTGGGATTAAAGGCGTGCGCCACCACTGCCCGGCTAGATGGGTTCTTTTTGTCTGAGCTCCTCAGGATTGAGTGAGAGCCTTCATGCTGACCCACTCCCTTTTCACTGGAGATGGAGACAATGAGGGATCCCATGGACTTGTGTTTGAGAGGTCACCGTCTGAACCTGAAGACATGTCTGCCCGGGGAAGCCAGCCTCCTGTTGCTTAGCAGCCTCAGGTATCCATTGGCAATTATTTGACTTCCCTGAGAGTGCCCTGCCAGGGTCCTTAAGCTCAGGCCTAGAGTTGATGCTCTACCTTAGATTTAAGGGAAGGGACCATGGGGACCTGAACACTAGAAATGAGATCTCTGTCAGGGTGCGTTATGGTCTACCATAGAAGAGTGTGTGAGAGGGAAAGCTGCGGATAGGCAACTTTTTAAAGAAGCTTGTGTGTGGAGGGTAATGTCCTTGAGATGGGGGGGGGCACTGTCCATGAGGTGCAGTGGAGTGGGGCAGTGTTTGTGGAACAGTGTCTGTGAGATGTAGGGGGATCAGCATGTGTGAGGTGTAGTGGGGGTCAGTGTTCATGGAGCAGAGTCCGTGAGGTGTAGTGGGGGTTACTCTCTGTGAGGATGGTTCACTTGCTTCTGAGCATCCTGGGTGCTGACTAAAGCACAGAGTCCAGCTGCTGTGGCACACATATGTGCACTTGGGAGACTGAGACAGGAGAAGCGTGAGTCCAGAGATAGCCTGGGCAAGACCAAATAAGGAGAGAGACCGGTGCTGAGCGTAGGGGACCCAGTGGGTGGTCCTATGGGTCTCTGTTGATGGGTCCATCTTCCTCTCCCTGCTCCTGTGGCAGCCTCTTCAATTTTGATACTTGGCTACTCTGAAGGGCAGCCAGGTCTCTGAACTGGGATGAAGGAAATGTTAAAAGGGCAAGTCAGCAGTGCCATTTATTCTGATGGCTTTCCTTGTGCTTAGCGTGCTCTAGGTTATGTGTGCTGTGTGCTAGTATTGTCCAGCTCTTGAGCTGTAATAAGATGTGCTTGATTTGAGAGAACTGACATGCAAAGTTTATAGAGCCCCCAGAAGCTAATGCTGCTGCCTGCATTGCTCAGCTCTGATCTGAGGGGCAAGACCTACGCTGTGGTGCATCTGGCTGAACTTCACCTTGCATCTCCCTGCCCCATCTTCCCCTCTCCCCCCTGTAAGATATATTCGCAGCAGAAGGTGGTGGAAGGAACGTTCTATGTGCCATCGAAAGGGAGCCCTGGTCCACTCTTCTGTGGACCATCACAGACATGAGAGGCATGGGTGTGCTGTAGCAGGAGAAGCCAGCCTCATTGGCCAATGGCAGCCATCGTCATGGTTTTCAGTGATCCTGGGCTTCTTTCTAGAAGGGTAGAAGGGAACACTGTGCCTTATGTACAAACACCTAACTCTGGAGCTCCTGCATGCTACTTCTTGTGCAGCTCTGAAGTGAGGCTTCTTCCAAGTGTGAAGTGGGTGGGCACCTGGCACAGATTTTGCTGTGGGGTGCTTTATGACAAGCCCCTGTCTGGGCTGGAGCAGCAGCCCCCCTAACTGGGCGGGCATTTACCGAAGGTTAGCCAGGGGCTTTCAGATTCCCAAAGCCTTGCTCACAGTGATATTGCTCACCGTTAATTGGCCAGGATTATTTGCATGGGGAAACTAAGCTCATACTTCAGATTCCATGGGCAGTTCTCTGGGGGCTGGGCACTGCGTGGCAGGTGGTGGATACTCAAGAACTTCTGGGGCTTGGAGGATCCCCGTAGCTGGGAGAGGAGGTCAGATGTGCAGGGGGCTAGGACTCAGGCTTTGTGCCCTTCAGTGTCAGCTGCTGCTCTGGGTCTTTGTAGAGAGCTTTTGCTTGCTTCTCCCTTGTGCTGTGAACAGAGCCTCACCGTTCGCCTAAACCATGTCTGTAGCTAAAGAAAATATAAATAAAAAATAAGGAGAAAGAAGAGGCAAACTCCCGGAAAGTGACTCATCTCGAGTTCAGATCGCCCACCCCAGTGAAGGTGTCAGCATCTATCTCTGCCTACTTTGGGTTGTCTTCATTTTTAGATTGTCTCCCTCTGGTCAGTGCAGGTTTCCTTCCCCAGCAGTTCAACCTTCTATCTTCAACTGAAAGGTCTAGGAAATTCCAGGCTAGGATTCTACTTTTTTGACCTGGGCCATCTACTTTCCTGCAGAGTTGAGTCACCCCAACCCTTTGTCTCAGCTGAGCCCCTAGGGTGTGTGTCCATAAGAGAAGTCACCCATGGGAAGGGCTGCACATACTGGTGGATGGGCAGAAGCCTCATCAAGCAAAGAGATGGCTAGCAGCTGGGGTCAGGGCTATCAGGTAAAGTAGCTGAGTTTTGAGAAGAAATATGGCTGGCCATTGGGTTTCAGAAAAGCCTGAATGGTTTGCTGTTTCCTCTACACAGCCCACAGGAGCCTCCTTCTTTCCCAGCTCCCTGCCTCCGCGGGTTCCCAGGGAGTTCCTCCCACCCCGAGTACTGATAGCAGCACTCTGAGGTCCGTGTGTCCCCCTCCTTGGATATGTGCTCTTCGTCTTTCCTGAAATGCCAGTGTAGCCAGAGTTCTCAGGTCAGAAACTCTGCCTTGGTTTCCATGGGATAGAAAAGGCCAAGGATGCATCTTAGTGGTGGAGGGCTTGCCTGGCGTGTGCTAGTCCTGGATTTGATTCCCGGCACTGCCAGCAACACACCCGAGCAAGAAGTGATTTTAATCATGACATTTTCATATATGCATTTATAATTTTTTGAGCCAGGCATGGTAGCACATGCCTTTAATTCCCATACTTGGGAGGCCAAGGAAGGTGGATTTATGAGTTGGAGGCCAATCTGGTCCACATAGCAAGTTCTAGACCAGCCAAGGCTACATAGTGAGACCCTATCTAAATAAATAAATAGAAAATAAAATATCAATAATAAAACAATGCTTTGAGTATTCCCTTCATTACCCTCTCTGGACACCTCCCCCCCCCCCATTATGTCATTTAGCTCTTACCTCCCTGTGTGTGGATCTGCCAGTTCAAGGGGATACAGAGCTTCGGGTGCCTGCAACTTTGGGCTGGGGTTTACACTGTTTCTTTTGGGTAGTGGGGGCAGCTTCCATTTTGTTTCTAGGATTTAGTTAGGTAATATCTATGTCCACATATACTGGAAAATTTCCAGTAAGCTCACCTCTATCCCTTGGGTCTGAAACAACACTTGCAAGGGTCTTGACTAGTGTGTGATATAGGCTCAGAGACCGAGAGGAACCTGTTGTCTGGGCTCTGTTTCTCTAGCGTGTGTCTTCCACATTGTGCTCCATGCCTTACCTAGTGTATTAGCTTGAGTTAGGTTAACTGCTTTTACACTGACCTAAGAACCCCTAACTTATTTTATAAGGTTCACCGCCTCTATGACAAAGGCCAGGCCACAGAGGGCAACTTGCCTGTGTATTATTTCCACCTCAGGGTTCTCTGCTCTCCAGAATCCTTCCAGGCTCCTGAGCCCAGCCGTGGTTCTGCTGCCCACTTGGCTGCCCTCTGTTTTAGGGTGGTGGGTATTGTTCCAGCAGAAATATGAACTGGTGTTTTGCTTTGGGTGTATTAAGACACAAAGTCCCTGTGGTTAACAGCAAATTAATCACCGTGCCCAGGAGGACTGCCTGGGGTAGACATGACTTCATGAGCTTGTCATAACGTCTGCCTTGGCCGTATTTCATTCTCCAAGGTTTCTGACTTTCAGAAAAGGAGCCGCAGATAGAGTTACCAAGTTTTACAGAAATATTTGTACTGGGCAGAGGATTGCTTTATGGTGAGAGCCAGTTATTTCAGGAGACGAGCAAAGAGCCCTTTATTCTCACGTTCTGTGGGAGGAAAATATTATGTTGGAGAGCTTGCTTCTTGGATGGGCCACTGGGGGGGCCGCATTTCTAGAGTGGGAGTGAGTGCCAGGAGATGGCATGGGTTGTGGAGGGAGAAGGAGGGTGAACATGCACCCGTGTTCTCTTCTCCCTTCTGGAGCTTTAGGGCTATGCAACGCAAGGGTGTTAGGCAAGGATGGAGATAGGCAGAGCTGGCAGGTGGAACCAGAAACCTGGGGAGGGTGTAGCAGCAGGGAGGCCCCAGATTGAGATCTGGAGGCCTGGTCAGAGCTGGTGCTGCCTTTGTTGGCCATGGACTCTGACTTATCTGTCATCTGAAGACAGCAGCAGTACCTGCCTTGTGGCGTGTCCGCAGGGCTGAGTGTGGCCATCCTTGTGTGATGCTTTCTTCTTTATTCCACCCATGATGCTGAGGGCAGTGGTTGGGAGGCAGGGGCTGACTTCAACTACCCACACTACTGATCCAGCTCACCCCTCCTCTTTTCATTGCCAGGGCCCAAGCAGTGGGAGATTTGAACTCTGGGCTAGCCACCCTTCGGATGTGGAGGCTCACAGTCCTCATTCTGTTGCTCAAGCTAGTTAGTGTCCTGGTTCCCAGAAGGGGCTTTCTCTGTCAGAAATTTGGGGGAAGATCAGCCTGCTATGTACTCAGGATGGCTTTGAGCCCGTGCATGAAGACTGCTTGCTCCCCTTCCGATGTGGAAGAGGGGTGCCTGCCAAGAGTTTTGTTTGTGTCTAGAGCAGCCTTGTGCCTGATAAGGATACGGCATCTTTGCTCCCTCCTTGCCCTGGACCATAATGCCTTTCAAGTTGGGCGGTGGGGAGGCTTGATTTCTTTCCTTCTCCTCCCCACCTCCTCCTCGTTAGTTAGAATGTGAGCGAGAGTTTATCTGCTTTTCCGGGTGATCTGTGTCTTCAGCTCTGGAATCTCATCCAAGTTTACAGAATGGAGTCTGTGCCAGAGCCTTCTGGTAAATATTTTGGGAAGTTGGATTCAACTGGCATCATGGCTGAGGAGTGGGCAGTGGGTGCTGTTCAGGATGAGGTGGTTGAATTTGGACCCTTCTCACAGTGCCTGTGCCTAGGCATCTGTCTCGGCTCCACCATGCCTGCTTCTGTCTGGCTCCAAGAACCCTGCACTGTACAGGACACGCCTGGTCCGTGTTTTCTGAGCATGTGTGCCCTGCCTTATCCTGGGACCTGCTTCCTTCTTCCTTCCTAGGCCACTGGCATGCCATATTCCTCCCCCTTCTGAAAGCGTTCCCTCAGCTGCCCTCTCCACTCCAGGGAGCTTTCTGAATGCTCTGCTCATGTGTTCGTGGGTTGTCCAAGTCAAAGGGATATGTGTGAGATACATGCCCTCCCAGCCCTCAGTTTCCCCATCAGGAAAACGAAGAGTCATCAGAACTCATCTCTTAATAGTGAGGATAAAAAAAGAAAAGGGAAGTAGGGAACCTCAGAGCCTGGGGATCAGTAGCTTTTAGTAAATACAGCCTTCCTGTGGCATTGGTCCCTGGGCGGCTCCTCAAGTCCCTTATGCAAAATGACAAGATGTACCTGTAACTTAGGCACACCCTCCTATTCTTTAGCCAGCCCTGATGGTTTGTTATACTCGAGACAAAGGAAATGCCTGAAGCAGTTGTTGCACTGTGTTTAGGGAATAATGATAAAAAGCAGCCTGTACACGCTCTCTGAGAAGCAGTTTCCCCAGCGTCTTCCTGGGTTGGGGTCTGGCTGCATTTCAGTTTCTCTCTTCCCTGCAGAGTGACGCTGTGCATTGCAGAGATGCCCTGCATTCCCTGCATCCCCCAAGATGCTCCTCACGTCCCTCCCACAGCGGAAGCTATGGACTAGAGTAGGACATGCCAGTTGGGGTTGATGGAGACTCTGTCCAAGGGTCTTGGGTGGCAGAGGTCCCTTAGAATTTGTCTATAGAGAGTTCTGGGGTAGACACACAGCCTAGCTTCAGTAGAGTGGCTGGAACCTGTGGGCCCTGCTCACCACAGAGGCCTCCTTTGTCTCCTAGGGGCTGATAGGCATGGATATATGACTGGCATGGGGTGCAGAGGTGTCCCAAAGCTTTTTTTTTTTTTTTTTGAGAAAGATGAGAATTCCTGGTAACAATTTTAAAAAGATTGACTTTTACTGTTTTAATTGTGTGTGTATTCATATGAAGGCAGATGTTCCTGGAGACCCAGTGGCTTCAGAGGGTGCTGGGAACTGAACTCACGTCCTCTGTAAGTAAGAGTTGTATGCTATGTGTCCTTAACCACTGAGCCTTCTCTCCTGTAGTAACATTTTTTAAAATCACTTTTTCTATAGAGTGACACTTTTTAAATGCAAATATCTGGATACACTGGCTTTAATGACATCACCATTAATTTCACTTTAAACAATGTAGCTTCTAGGGATTTGAACTTACATCTCCTGTGTTCTACTGGACAGGACTGTTCTCTACTATAAATGACTCTTCAAGGGGCAGTGGAGGTTGGTTCTTTAGACTTTAAAACTCTTACTCTCTTAAACTGTACAACACGGCTCTACATGCCATCAGTAAACAGATAGGCTATTGTCTGTGGCATTGATGTTTTGTTGGGGGCGAGGGGCTGAATGGTCCTTGTGTGGGGGAGTGTGGGCAGGGAAAAGCACTGCTCACCACCGTGCCAGCCACCAGCCTCTGTCCCCTGGAGGGCTCCTCTCTGCCTGTCTGCGTTCCAGCCAGGCCATGTTTACAGTACAGAAAGGCATCAGGTCCTCCTGTGTCTTGGATCTCTCCATTGACTTGAGTGAAGAGATCCAACAGGGCCTGCTGCTGTCCTGCCCCTCCCCTGCAGCTCCGCCCCAGCCATGCTGGTTCCACCTGTGCACCTTTGCACACGCTCTTGTTTTCTTGAGATGCCTCCTGATTTACTTGCCCTGGCCTTTTCTTAATCATCCTGGGGTTTAGGAAGAGCAGCACTCCCAAAGCCCAGAGAGAAGTTCCTCCTCGCTAGATCCTTGCCAAACCCGTTTCTCTGCTTCTGTGTGATCGTCACCACTGGCCACCAGTGGCTTCTCCTTGGGACAGCTCAGTTACTGCTCACCTGAAGGACTGTCCACTGTGGTGCTGACAGGTTATTGCCACAAGGGGCAGGAGAATGCTGGGTGTGTAACAGGCATGGCTTTGAACTTAGGGAATGAAGTTGCTTTGTTGTCTTAGGTAAGTGCCATTCCCTCTCTGTGTTCCTGGCTGTGAAATATGATGGAAGTAGCTTTTGATATTTCTATGGAATGCTCTTGGGGCTGGCTGTAGCTGAATGGGGAATTGTTTCCCACACCCCATCTTTTGTGTTCTAGCTGAGTAGAAGATGGGTGTCAAGGATCAGTTGGTTGATCTAGGAGAATGGAGACATTTGGGGGTCACCAATGAGTCCACCCTCAAGAAAGCCCCTGGCTCTTCACTGACATGGATGAATTAAACCATGCTTTGATAGCTTGGATGTATTAGAACCATGCTATGATACTGGGGAAGAACTGGGGAAGATGCTGACCTGCCCACATGGAATAAGCAGAGAGGACTCTACACTTGCATGTATTTAAACCCAGAGCTTGCTGCCTACTAATAATGCAAGCTTAGGCAGCTTTACTGTCTCAAGGTCTCAGTTTTCCCATTTGTGAAATGGGGCTGTCAGTGGACCTCTTACTGTGGACACTAATAATGTAAAGTTACTCAGATGGTCATGTAAGCCCTAGGTGCTCAGCAATGTGCCTTTGCCCTATAAACCGTGTTGTTGGCGCAGAAAGATTGATTCTGATCCATGGCATTATTCTGAGCTTTGTCGGGTCACACCAGAACTCTGCTGGTCTCTGCCCCAAGCCCTCCTTGACAGCTCCACATGGCCATCCTGAGGGCTTTACAGATGGGCAGTCTCCTGGGCATTCATGGTGGGGTGTTCAGTTCATGGTAGCTGGAGGGGGTGGAGGAGACTACTCCATCAGCATAGACAAGGAGGAGGAACTAGTTGGGAACCAGAATGGTGTAATCTGCAAAGGCCTGGCCCAGTGACCTACTTTCTCTATCCAGGCTCCATTCCTAAAGGTTCCACAGCCTCTTCTAAAGTGCTCCCAGCTGAGGAACAAGTGTTTGAAACATGAGTTGTAGGGGAACACTTCAGATTCAAGTTATGACACCCCTCCTGGTGGAGGCAATGGTCCAGGGCCTTTCCTATCCTCTGCTGCTCTGTGGGGATTTGCGGGAAAGGGGGACCATCCAAAGGAACAGCAGGGTACTGTTGCCACCAGGCAGGGTAGGGTGAGCAAACACAAACAATGGGTATATGTGCTGTATGTCTGGAGAGGTCCTGGGAGACAGCCTTAAAACATAGAGACACGGTGCACAGACACATGTGTACAAAGTGTGTGTGTGGCTGGGTAATGGCTGGGTCACTACTGTGCTTTCTAGCCAGCATGAAGACCCGCATTTGAATCCTCAGCATCCATGTAAAACAACAAAAGGCTAGAGAGAACCCAGGAGTCTTGCTGAATTGCTGAGGTGTGTCTGAAAATAAAATGGGGAGCAATAGAGGAGGAGACTGGAACTCAGGCCTGCACATGCGTGTGTACACGTGTGTACCATCCCCACAACAAACATCCACATACCACACGAACAGAGAAGCAAAAGGCATTTATGGTCACCCACCCTTTATTTTGTGTACACATTTATTACACAGAAATGTGTGTTTTCACGCCGTTCTGAAGTAGGCCTTCTTACTCCCACTCCGCTCTCTGTGGCAGATGGCCTCCTTCCCGGTCATGCGGGGAGTCAGTGGTAGCCCCTGGTCAGGTGTGAACCCTGGGCTGCCAGTGCCCCCTCTGTCTCACTGCTGCTACTTGGGGGTCATCGTTTCCTCAGCTGGCAAATGGGTAGACTTGCCCAGCCTGGGTGGACCGCACCTGGAGATAAAGATGGAGGATAGGAAAGCCGTGTGAGCCACCTGCAAGTCTCGGCTGGGCCTGAAGTGTCCTGGGCCTCCCTAGCTGGACACACACAGCCATCTTTCCTGAGAGACTACATTTAGGAATCCTCGGGGGCCTGGCAGACCTTGTCTTGGTTTTAGAGAGGCTCCATTTTGATTCTGCTGCTACTGTTGCTGCTGCTGCTGCTGCTGCTGGTCACAGCTCGGTGATAGCCTGGTCTCTGCTCTCCAGAACTGTTGATCTTCTCAGAGCTAATTAGGAGCTGGCCTCGCAGGCCTGGCCTTCCCTGGATGGGAGGAACTTGAAGAGGTGTGCCAGGAGCGCACCCCCCCCCATCTCTGCCTCCTCAGCAGAGGCCCTTGGAGGGAGGCGCTAGGGTTTTCTTTGGCACTCAGTGAGCAAATGGCTCCATCTCCCTTTTCTTCTTAGCCCTGTAAAAATAAAAAGTTAAAAGACCTAAAGTTTGAACTGTAAAACCAAATACATGAAACCAAGCTGTTTCCATGCGGGAGCCACGGACTACGAACACCCAAGTTTGAAACTTCCTCTCCTCTGGATTTATGGAGGCCTCGGAAACTTTTCCCTTTTTCCTTTAAACATCAGATCGGCTCAGGGTGCACTTGAAAAGCATAACCCAGCGTGTCTCACAGTTTGATTTAATGCAGCTGGGTACTGTGAGGACTTCTGAGGGCTGTGATTCAGAGGCCTGCAAAGCTGCTCCACCACTCAGTAAGTGGGGTGTGTGTGTGTGTGTGTGTATGTGTATTCCTTAGCCAAGCTGTTCCACCACTCAGTAAGTGGTGTGTGTGTGTGTGTGTGTGTGTGTGTTCCTTAGCCAAGCTGTTCCACCACTCAGTAAGTAGTGTGTGTGTGTGTGTGTGTGTGTGTGTGTGTGTGTGTGTGTGTGTGTTCCTTAGCCAAGAAACGTATTCTGAGATGTATTAGACTCTCACTGGCCCCCTGCAGGCTCTGCAGCTTAGAGATGAGGAGACTGGTTTTCCTGAAGGAGACCTGTCCACACCAAAACATTCATGTGCTTATGGGCCAGAATCAGTTGCTTTACAGAGTGGCCCTAGCCCATACCTGCTGTGGGACATCAGCAGGAAGAGGTCGAGTTGGAGAAGACTGGAAGCAGGGCCAGGCTACTGGCCAGTGAGCCCCAGGAATCCACCTGTCTGCTTTACGAGAACCAGGGTTGCATGCCTGTGCCACAGTGCTAACTTTTTACTTGGCTGCTTGGGGTTGAATTTTGGTCCTTATGCTCCTGCAGTAAAGGCTCTACAACTGAGCCGTCTCCGCTGCTCCTGGAAGTCACTTTTGATCAAGGCAGGCAGAACTGAGCCCTGGGGTTTGGGAAGGCTACATGGAGGAGGTGGGGCTAATTTTATCTAGCAGATTTTTCTTCTGCTGCTTTTTGCCTTGAAGTTGTCTCTCCTACTGAGGACTTGTCTCTTCACTGGTGATGTGTTTCTTTCCTTTTGCTCCTGGTTTAGATGAACTAACTAGCACAAATTAACTTTGGCATTACATTGGCCCAATACATTAGGGTTTTATCATGCACCAGTCCTAAGCAAGTGTGTAGCTTTTGGCCTCAGTGACTTCCATTTTGTGGCTCGTTCTGCCTGCTTTTAGCTGCCTGTGTTCTCCCATCTGCTGGGATTCCTGGCTGCCGGGTGCAGGTCTCACTTCTACCCAGGCTCTCTTAGTAGGAATTAATCCCAGCCTCACTTTGATCCAAGAGCTGCTGGGAGACGATGGCCCATCCGAGCTGTCATCTCACCTGAGGGAGCAGTGGTGTTGGGGCTGCAGTTATTTCTTCTCAAGATCCAGCTTGGTACTTTCTCCTTTGAAGATGTCTGGACCTCCTCTGTGGCTTCCTCGGGTGCCTGTCTAGCTCTACATTGTAGGAGATTCTGCCGGTTACCATTTAATTCTACGGGGTGACATTGCCACTGAGGCCTGCTGATGCTTTTCTGTGGGACTCAAACTTACACTTTGGACGCCCTTACTGGGCACACCATTAGCACGATGTTTCAGCGCCCGCGACACTGCAAGCCAGAGCCTCGCTGTTAGTTTGAGCCATTACTTTGGTTATGCCTCATCTTGTTAGGAACCCTGTTGATGTCTGGAAATGTAGATACCACTGTGACTCCCTAGGAAATTCCTTTATATCCATGGCCTCATATTTAAGATTAAACAGCTGGGCACGACAGCACGTGCCTATAATCCCAGCAGTAGGAAGACTGAGCCAGAAAGATGGAGAGTTTGACTCAGGCTGACATGAGCGACATGGTGATACCCTGTCTCCGAATGGGATGGGATGGGATGGAGTAGAGTCTTCTAAACCCTGGCCATTCAGAACACTGGCCACCGAGAAGTCCTCCCAGGTCTTCCCTGCTCTCCAACCACCTGACTACAGGCAGTCTGTGTGTGGTGGTGTGTGTTGAGTTGGGAACAAATCTTGTTGCTGAGAAGGTGTGACAGTGACACCGTGATGCATTGCTGTGATGTACTGGCCGTCAGTATGCACCACTCACCTGACTTGCCCCTTCCCATGCGTGCTAGGAGAGAGCGTGGTACTGGGGTCACATGCTTGGAGACAGACTAGTGTATGCGGAATCGAAGGAGGATAGCTGTGCATAGGCACATTGTAGCAGCCGAGGGCAGGCATGCCCTGGCTCAGCAGCACTGTTTCCCAGGGCATCCCCTGGCCAGCAGACTTGATGACAGCACCCATTACTGAGCATCACTGTGTTCTGTTTGGCAGAGCTTGCAACCTGCTGGGTTTTACTGTCCCTGGGAAGGTTCCATTTGCTCCACAGTTTAGATTTATTTACTTTATGTGTAAGTGTTTTGCCTACATGTATGTCTGTGTTTTGTGTGCATGCCTGGTACCCACAGAGGTCAGAAGATGGTATCAGATCCCCAGGAGCTGGAGTTATGGATGGTTGTGAGTCACCGTGTGTGCTGGGAATCATAGCCTGGTCCTCCGCAAGAGCGACAAGTGCTCTTAGCCACAGAATCACCTCTCCAGTGCCCTGACCTGCATTTTAAAGTGTGGAGTTTAAGTTAGAAGTCTGAATTTCGGACTTCTGTGCAAAAACAGGAAAGCTGGTGTCTCTGGCCTTAACAATGGTTTCTCTACCCTCTCCTTCCTGCTACCTTGCTTGAACAGAACCTAGAGCTTGTGCGTGCTAGCCAAGTATTCTCTCACTGAGCTGTATCCCCAGCCTTAGGTATCTCAGCACGTAGCCCAGGTTGACCTTGAATTAGTGACTCTTCCATCTCAGCCTCCTGAGTTTGCACCACACACCCTAATCCCTTAAGCTGGTTAGATTTAACTGGAGCTGAGGGCAGCTATGCCTCTGGGCAGGCCTGTGTCCCCAGAGGCCATAGTGCCCAGCAGTGTGCTGTTCCGCTATTTCTCTCTCTCTCTCTCCTCTCTTTCTTCTCTCTGCTTTCTTTATTTTCTTCCTCTTTTTTTGTGATTGTGATGATTCACACTGGTTATTTGTTTTCAGAGAAATGAGAATGTCTTTCTCCATGGAGCTGAAGAATGCTATCATGTGCTTTCTGTGCAAACACTGAAAAGCTCCCACCTCGTGTGTTTGTGTAACCTGGCTCCTGTAGGATTCAAGGGGAACTTGTCTCATCTGCCCTGTTCCCTTGACACTCTGTCTTGAATACACGATCCCATTAGTCTCTGTGGAAAAGCAGATTCTGTGTGGAAGTAAGTTGGGAAAGATTAGATACAACGACGAACTCAAGTCTCTACTGCAGGACTTCTCAGGGCCTGTACTGTGCCAGTGTGTGTTGTGAATCTCAGACGTGGGCTTTGGTTCAAACTCAGTGTTGCTCCTATTTAAGCGACTCATTTTCCAAGCTTATCTGGCCTGAGACCCCCTGAAGTAGTTCTATAGGGTCAGAGTACTCTCTCTTGGGCCCTGCGTTACTCAACATGCACCTTGTACTCCGGAGTGCACCTGCTGTGGTACCAGATGCACCGAGAGCTTTGCACCAGGCTCAGCTCTGCTGACCCTTCATCTTCTGTCATCGTGGAACTGAGGTTTCTAGTTCTCATCTTATGGGATCTCTGCCACCAACTCAGAGCAATTGGATTGAGAGCGGGGCAAACAGCAAGTACTTGCTCTCTGAGTTTGTGACTCTGGGTACTATTGGGCTACACAGAGCTATTGAGTCTTTTCTATTTTTAAAAAGCCTTCTTTATTTTATGTGTTTGAATATTTGATTGTGTGTATGTGTACTGTGTGCCCACAGAAGTTGGAAGAAGGTGTTGACTTCCCTGGAAATGGAGTGACAGATAGTTATGAACCTCCATGTGGGTGCTGGGAATTGAACCCAGGTCCTCTCAAGAGCAACCAGTGCTCTTAACTACTAAGCCATCTCTCCAGTCGGATGAATCATTTTCTACTTCACGATGATGTGATGGCTCTTAGTGACTGTGAGCCTATAGGGATGAATTGGGACCTGAAAAGACAGATTCATTATGTGTTGGTGTGAACTCCTTATCCCACCCACATTAATTTGGAGAGGACTGGGTAGAGCAGAAGGTAGGAGGCATGCCTCTCACTTCCCAGCACTCAGATGCTGCAGAACCAATACCCAGGGTGGCCGTGGTAGCGGCGGCAACAGGATTGCCTGGTGATTATGCAACATATCTGCCCTGCTATTTGGCCGAATCCTAGCCTTGATGTGCATAGCTCCTGATATGTTTCTGGAAGGCCAGAGTGCATTGCCTGCCCAAGGACGTCTCAGCTAATTAGCCCATTAGAGCCGATGGGTCTCAGATCTCACACTTGGAGCCGTCTGCTAATTATGCCTTGATTGTGATTATAGTTAACTGATGGTGAGCTCTTCCAGGCTGCTCAGTGTGGCCATTCTCAGCTGTGTCCGGAGCCCAGCCAATAGACTGGTACTATTTGTTCTGGTAGAGAGAGCCTTGCCCTAGGTTCTTAAGGAGTCCAGATCTCGAAGTGCCCATTTCCAAATTGAGGTCTTGGCAAAGAGCACAGCAGCACATTGTCTTTAGACACCTGTGTGTGGTCGGGGTGGGGGGCTTACTGTTATTCATTGTGCACACATTCATTCTGGAGGGTTCTGGCAGCTATGCTGAGGGGCTGAGGCCACTCCCTTCATCTTGGGTCAGATGGAAATGTACCAGTTACTCTCTAAATTGAATATGCTCTGGACTTGATGCAAGCTTGCTGCCCAGTGAAGATCAGGGGACAGAGTGTCCCACTACTGTGCCTCAGGACCCAGGCTGCAGTGACCTGAGGCTAGGCTAAATGCCTAGGCCAGAGGTTGTGGGTGATGAGCTTGCTGTCTATGGAAGAGTGTCCTCTCTTACTTTGAACCTGGGCCTCCTGGAACTACTTTAACCAGTAGCAGAAAGTGGAAAAGGGATGCCTGGGGAGACTTGGCAGCATTCTCTTTCATGATCCTGAAGTTCATATGAGAAGTTGAGTGGCCATGTGAGGAGTTGAGGCATCTTGCTAGAAGAGCTATGTGGAGGGACTCCAAGGCTGAATGCAGCAGGGTTTCAAAGCCCAATTGTCTCAACCTTTTAGCTATCCCTGTAGTGAGCCAGAAGCAGAGTGGACCACTGTGGGGTGCCAGTCAAGCTGAGCTCCCAGTGGCTCTCCTGTAACCTGCAGAATTCCTCAGCAGAGCCCAGTAACCTGGAACACCCAGAGATGTCTAGAGGGTCAGGGGAAGCCTCTGAGTTTGAAGTGGATATTGTACAGCAGATCCAAAGAGAGGGAGGCTTCAGGTCAGCAGGGCATGGGAGAAGATGTGTGTGCTGTCACCTGTCCTGTGCTACAGCATTGCCTCATGAGTAACTGGGAGGACAAGCGTGGTCCATGCTTCTACTGCAGGGCTGTGCCACATGTTACAGGCAAACATGTGTGCCAGGGTTAAAGGTCGCCTTTTCTTGTGGTATACACATAGGCAGGATGCAACGGTCTCTGTGATTCAGTGAGCTTATCTTTTAAGTAGGAGATGCTCTAACATCTGTAATCTGAAGATCTGAAATTAAAAATGCTTCAAAACCTAAAACTCTGTGTGTGTGTGTGTGTGTGTGTGTGTGTGTGTGTGTGTGTGTGTTTCTGTGGACTGGGTAGAGGGAAGAGAGAGAGAATAGGCCAGAGGTTGACCTCAAGTGCTAGTCCTTGGGTACTGTCCAGGTTCATTTGTTTATTTATTTATTTCCTGTCTGTCTGTCTACCTATCTATTGTTTATTTATTTTTAAGACAGGTTATTCCATTGACCTGGAGCTGACCAAGCAAGCCAGCAGTAAGCTCCAGGGCCTCTCTCTGTCTCCTGCTCCCCAAAACTGGGACTCCAGGTGTGGACCACCATTCCTGGCTTTTCTTTTTAATGTGGGCTTTAGGGGTTGAACTTGGTTTTCATATTTGTGGGGCAAGTAATTTATTAACCAAGCTTTCTCCTTATCCCTGAAAGTTTTTGAGCATGAACATAATGCCACAATGGAAAATTTCACACCATGTGGGCAAGTTATACTTAAAACATGGGTACCCTAAGAGTATTGGATTATAATCCCTTTAGACTATGTATAGAGCATGTATAAGACAAATGAGCTTTGTGTTTAGATGTGGGCCCCCTTCCCAAAATATCTACC
This sequence comes from Microtus ochrogaster, assembly GCF_000317375.1. Taxonomy (NCBI): domain Eukaryota; kingdom Metazoa; phylum Chordata; class Mammalia; order Rodentia; family Cricetidae; genus Microtus; species Microtus ochrogaster. Next base: position 4,680,703 of record NW_004949113.1, read on the forward strand.
TACGTGGATGTAGATATTGCAACATAAAGAAATAAAAGAGTAAAAAAATGATAAGTTGAGCTGGAGAGATGGCTCAGCGGTGAAGAGCCCTGGCTGTTCTTCAATAGATCCTGAGTCCAATTCCCAGCAACCATATGGTGCTTATAACCATCACTACCATCTGTGGTGAGATCTGGTGCCCTCTTCTGGCCTGCAGGCTTACATGCAGAACACTGTATACAAAATACATAAATCTTTTTTTTTTTTTTAAGTCTCTTTGAGCTGGAGAAATGGCCCAGCAGTTAAGAATGCTTGTTGCCCACACTGAGTGGCTGAAAACCAATTGTGACTCCAGCTCCAGGGACTCCTCTTCTGTCCTCTTTGGGCGCACACACACACACACACACACACACACACACACACAAGCTAAAAATATTTAAGAATAAAAAGGTCTCCAACATGTTGGTTCCACTCATTTCAAGTAAGGGATACACGTTCTATAGTGACTGTTTACCCCGTGGCTTTCAGGAAAGTTTTTCCGTTGTTTCTTGGCCTTTTGGCTGAGATCAACTGAAAGAGCTTTTCTCCTCTGTCAGAAGAGAATGGTCACTGTAGCTGTGCAGCTCTTAATTGTTCTGTGATAGGTTGTCCCAGCATTTAGTGCTTTACCACCATTTGTTCTCCCTCGCGTGTACAGACTGGCTGGAGCAGTGTCATCAATCTAGGTTGTGCTGATGTGGGCTGGTCTGGGCGGCACAGGTCTGATCCAGACTAGAAGAACAATTGTAGATTGGTCTAAATTGAGCTGGGCTCCTCCGGATTGGGCTAAACTGATTTGGATTGATTAGGGTTGGTCTGATCTAGCCTGGGCTGTACTCGTTGATCTGGTTTGGACTGAGCTGGGTTGGTTAGGTCTGGGTTGAACCCATCTGAGCAGAAATGATCATGCTTGGGCTGAGATGAGCTGAACTAGATTGGATTTATTTCCCTTCTGAGGACAGTTGGTAGGCTGGCTGCCTGCTAGCTGGGTTAGAATAGAACCGACCTAGCAAGTTCCCCCTTTTTCCTGTGTGTTCCATAAGCATTTCTCAATGCAGTAAGGTCCCAGGTTCATTATCAAGTTTGTATTACTTCTATTCCTGTCCCAATGGCAGGTCATGTGTTTAAGCAAAGACCCAGATGTGAGGACCCTGCAAAGCAAGTGGAGTCAAAATGTGAGCAAGTGAGGCCACTGACATAGGAGTCACCCCAGGCCTTGGCGCTGGGCAGAATCTTGTTTTGGCAACTTTCCAAATGTGGCTGTGGAAAGTTTATCTGGCTCTCCGTTTTCTTCTCTCTAAAACTGGTACAGTCGAGGTGGAGAGATGGCTCTGCATTTGAGAGCACTTGTTAATCTCCCACAGGACCAGGGTTCGATTCCCAGCACCTGCATGGCAGCTCACAGCCATCTGTAACTCCAGTTCCGGGGGATCCAGTGCCCTCTTCTGGTCTCCATGAATGCCAGGCATGCATATGTTACACAGATATATATGCAAGGCAAAACATTTATAATATAACATTTAAAACAAAACAGAAAACCCACACTGGTGTAATCATAGAATCCGGGATGTTGCAAGGGTTTCATAAGAAGGCAGGGGTAAGGCATGCAGCAGTGTCTGGCCAGATGAGCGGTGGCAGATGGGAGCAATTATTCAAACACCAGCCATCGGAGAAGCCATTGTAGGTCACAGGCACATGGATGCATGGTCTCTTCTGGGGCTGCTTGGTGTCTTTTTCCTTCATGGATAAGCAAAGGTCTGTACTGTCTTAGGTGACTCTGCTGAGTCCTCTGGGACTGGACAGCAAAGACCATCAGTACCTTCTCTTCTGAACACATTGTGTCATAGCCAAGTATCTGAGGGCTGAGCTGGTACTGAGCCCCAAATGCCTCGGGACATAGATGAGTCCAGATGTCTCCCTTCATGGGATTCCTTTTCAGGCCTTGGAGAGAGTCCCAGTGGGTAGATGGTGAGACCAGTCACCAGTAAGATCTCACCAGTGACGCTAAGGACCAATAAGAGTCGCTGAAGTCTAGGTGCTGTTACTGAATATTGAGCAGGGGCTGGGTTGGGCTGGTCTTCTCAGGTTGTCTTCTTAGGAGCTGTGTGGAGGGCGGGAGGAGAAAGGAGTGGTACCCAGCAGCTGGGGTCTGTCAGCGTGGATAGCTGGCCAAAGAATTCTGGCCTGTGCCTGAGAAGAGGCTGCCTTGGAAGTGTATCCAGGCCTGGAAGGAGCTGAGAGCTCTGGCCAGCAGGCCTGCCCGGGGACTTGGGTCTGGAATGCTGGGAATGGAAAGCTGGCCTGACTTCTGAGACTGCGGAGCTGGCTCTCTGGAGGCCTCCCTGCCTCCAGAATCCAGCAGCCAAACGTTTACACAGCCAGGCCTGCCCCTTGCCCTCAAGTGCACACCCTGGGCTCTGTGCTCAGCTGGACCCGGACACTGGGCTTTGTGGTTTAGCCCAGCCTTGATGTGAGATGTTTGGCTCTGCAGCTCTGCCTGCCAGGATGTTGGGGTCTGGGACTCTGGAAGTTTTCTTTTGTGTGTTCTCTCTCTCTCTCTCTCTCTCTCTCTCTCTCTCTCTCTCTCTCTCTCTCTCTCTCTCTCTGTTGTGTTTGAAGCAGGGTTTGCCATGTCCAGGCTGGCCTGTAACCCCCACATGCTGAGGGTCTAGCATGTGCTCTCATGCTGGAAGTATTGCTTCCCTTCATTTACAACTGGTACTCACAGGAGGAGGAACAACAGTGGTAGCAGCTGCCATCAATGGAGACTTGCTTATGCAGCAGATCTTAACCACCCTTCTTTATTGGAGCACACCCCTATTCGAAACCACCCTTTAGTCCCTTCCAGCTTGGCAGAGGTGAGGTGCCTACAGACTGGCACACACTCCCGCCACATCCCTACAGTGATGCAGGTCATCTTCGACTGGACAGATGCTGAGGCTGCCAGGCTACCCTGTGGAGCTAGACTCATCTGTGGCTGGCCCTGCCTCAGCCTTGCTACCTCCATGCAAACCTCCCACGGCTGTGTAGAATGTCCCTGCTTCCGACCTCTTCAAAGACTGATCCCTGTTGGAGTACCAGAATTGCAGTGAATTGCTGAAGATGCCAGCAAGTGGGGCTACTCAGCCTTGGCCACTCAGTTTAAGAATAGTAGACCCTTGAACCTTGGGCCTGTAGACTTACTGGGCCCCAACTCAGGGATCTGGATGGTGTTTGGGCTGAAGTGTTAAAGATAGACCCACACCATCTGCTGAGACTTCTAAGGCCGTGGATGCTCTTGAGCTGGCGCAGTTCAAAGCCATCTTTTAATCACCTTTGTGTTGCCTCTGGCCTCATCTCAATGATACAGAGTTTTCCTGCCTTTGGATTGGAGAGAAAAGCCTAACCCATTAAACTTATTCCTTGATGAGCTAGGAATTGCTTCCCATGTATCCTAAACAGAAGGCCTCCCAGCCTTTGCTTGAATACCTCCTGTGGCAGAGAACTCACCACTTGACCATTCTTTCCTTGTTGGACTTTCCTGGTTCCTGGAGCTAGGGATAGAGAGTTTGGGTCCCTCCTCCCACTAATCTTCCTTTGCCTTAAGAGACATTGAAAATTGATCTTCTCTCTCTTTAGAGAGTGATCCTGTCCTGTGGAGAAGCAGACTACTGGCTGTTTCCACTCTGTTCATTGTGTTGTCCAGATGATCCTTGGGTCCCCATCTTCATCTTTCTGCCAGCTCTGTGCTCTGGAGGGAGTTACTTAGCCTCCCGGAGTCTTTGCTTCTTCATCTGTGAGATAGAGATGGTGGCTGGGCATGGTGACATACACTTGTAACCTCAACACTGGAGAGGCAGAGGCAGGAGGATCAGGAGTTTGAAGCCAGCCTCTGCTCCTTAGTTTAAGGCAACCTGGTCTACAAGAAACAGTGTTTCAGATAACAGTGAATGAATGAATGAATGAATGAATGGCGATAACTACAGTTCCAACCCTACACTTTCTGTGACCATCAAATAGGCTAAGACATGTAAAGTGCTTTCATGCATTAAATTAAGATTGGCACACACCAAGTGTAAGAATCTCAGCTCTTCCCTAGACCAGGGAATCTCAGGGCTTCCCAAATTGGAGTGTGCTTATGAGTCACACGAGGGTTCCAAAAAGAGATTCTGACTTGGTAAGTCATGTGGAGCTTGACAGGTTCCTTGACTGGAGACTGCTAGGCCTCAGACCACACTGAGAGAACGGTGTGCCTTTCTTTGGTATGAGATTTTACTTTCCAGGTGATGTCTCTAATCCCATGGTAGGAGAAGAATCACCTCCTATGCTAGTGCTGTGATAATCTCTGTGTGTGTGCACGCTCATGCAAATGTGTGCAACGTCACATGCATGTGGGTGGATGTGTGTGCGGGTGTGCGTGCACATGTTTGCATGTGTGTGTGGAGGCCCAAAGTTGACATCGGATGTTTGCCCAAACTGCTTTTTATTTATAGAGGATCTTGCTGAACCCAGAGCTCACTATACTTATTTTAATACAGCTTAGCGTGTATTGCTTAGGAGACTAAATTATTGATACTAAAGTAATTTTTATCCCTTTTCCAAGTTGGAAACAGTCATTTATAGACAGCTCTTCTGTGGTGTGCATGTCTTGATAGATCTGAAAGAGAGTCTCTATAAGGAGAGACATCTTACCACTTTCCCTGGATCGCCTTAATTGCCACTTGACAGAGCCTAGTTATCTGAGGGGGGTCAGCTGAGGAGTCACCTATTTCAACTTGTCTGCGGGGGATTGTCTTGATTTTTTAATTAACTGGAGGGGGGAGCTCACTGTCACTAGCACCATTCCTGGGCAAGTGGTCCTGGGCTGCTTAGGAAATGCTCGTTAAGCATAAGGCAGAGAGTAAGCCTGCGAGCAACATTTCCCCGTGGTCTCTGCTTCCAGCTCCTTCCTCAGGTGTCTGGCTGGCTTACCTCAGTGGAGGATTGTGACCCGTAAGTGTGAGACAAATAAACCTTTCCCTTCCAGTTTGCTGTTGGCCATCGTGTTTTATCACAGTGGCAGAATCTAACTAGAACTATTTCCTTCTGCAGGACCTGGGATGAGTCATGTGACTCAGAGCAGATGGGATCCCAAGGGTCCTGAAGGGTGGTACACTTTCTCAGGGATGGGAAGGAAAACATCTGCAGGGGAGAAATTCCTGTGAGTGGGTTAGGCTGAGCACTCCAGCATGGGCTGGGAAAGGCACCCTAATATCAGGGGTTATCCCACCTCCTGGGTGCCCTGTCCCAGTGCTGACCCTAACTCCGCAGTTGTTTCTGGGATCATGGGGCTGCTTTAGCTATACCGGCACTCAGTTCCCAAGGCAACAGTGCACAGCCTCAGGAAGGCCCTGTGCGACTGCCACTGCTGAGCCACTTGAGGTTTTCAGCTGCTCTCAATCTCGGTTTTCTGTTTCTGGTATCCATGACAAAGTTTAGGACAGATGCTATTAATGTGTACGACCTTTGAGCCTGTCCCCATGTGCTGTGACCCCACTGCCAAAAAGAAATCTAAAACTAGCCACTCAGTCTGAGACAGAAGAATTGTGAGTTCAGGGCTAGCCTGGGGAGCTCTGACCTCAAGCATTGCGGAAGCAGGATTCTCAGCCTTGTCTGCTCTCCTCCTCAGTCTGCAGAGGAGTGCAGGGGTCCTGCTAGTGCAGAGGGGAGCATCCACCTGACTCGGCTAGGAGCAAGGAGCTGGTCTCAGGCTGTAGCCCTGCCAAACCAGGAAACAGGCTAGCTCAAAGGACCTGGGAGTGGAGCCTAGGCTTGGGATGCTGGTCTCCATCAGTGGTCTCTGCACCTGTGTTGTTTGCATTCTGAGCAGTGAATTGGCTGCTGCAAGGGACTGAGCTGTTGGAGGCTGGTGGCATCGCCAGCATTGCTGGCCTGTGTTTTGAGTAGGAGCCAGGGCTAGATACTGGCAGAAGCCAGCTGGTGCCTGTCCCTGGCTTCAGGTTAGTGAAAGCTGTCGGAGGGCCAGTGCCTTGTCTCTTGTCTCTGCTGCCCTCCCCTGCTATACCCACCCTGACTCGTGAAGCCCAGCGTCCAATTTTTGCCTCTGTCTGGCGAGTTACTGAGGATGGTTTCCTGAACACATAGAGAAAATTCCGTCTCCTGGAGGAAGAAAAGGGTGCTGTCTCCACTGCGTGCTGTGTGTATGCGTGCCTAGGTGTGTGTTTGTGCATGATGTGACAGGCTTGTGAGTCTTGAGGGCTTTAGGCGCTGGGAGGGAGGGAGTATATAAAGACACTGGGCTTTCCAGAACAGAGGGCTTCATGGGGACCATGCCCCGACTCCAGGACAGCTTCTCTGGAAGTCTGCAGGAATAAATCAGGAGGTGACGAGAGGAGAAAGGAAGCTTTTGTACAGAGGGCGGTGATGGAAGTGAGAAGGACAGGCAGATGAGGTGGCGGTGCCAGCCCAGGAAAGGGCCAAAAGTGGTGGACAACACATCCCTAGGTCAGATACCCTACGTGCCGGTCGCTCTTGTGTTCCTATTCCTGTTCATAGCACCTTTCACTGTTGAAGGTGTTCTGCTTAGGGCAGTATAATCATAGGGACTCCTGCCGTGGCTGGGCTGAGTAAAGAAGACCCATGTGCTGGAGGCTGGATCCCCAGGGCAGCCTAGTTCACTAGCAGGAGTGTGAGAACATGAAGGCCATTGGTAACTATGATCTAGGAGGGAACCTCAGGACCTTAGCCCCCACCCCAACTCACGAGGCTAATGTATTGTTCCCCACTGTTGCCGTCTGCACCTATCAGTAGCTTCGGAATGATGTGGCCCCCTCACCACAGTCTGGACTCTCTACCAGACACGTCCTGCCTACATGATGTCATTCACAGAGTTCATGCTCAAGAACTGTTCAGTCAAGTATGCCCCCCCTGAAAAAATATAGAAAGATTGACAATGTTTTAAAGAAAGGTTATGACTTTGCTAGGTACATTTGTGGCTACCCTTGGCTGAATGTCGTCCACGACAGTGAGCTGGATGCACCTATGAGCCATGAACCCTAATAAGCATCTTGCCGTTGTGCTGGGTTATACTGGGCATTTATGACAGTGATGGGAGGTAATGGGTGTATGTGTTTACAGCAGTGGAGGCCGAGGCTGAGGCTTCAGGCCCTGAAGTGAGGATAGCCGGGGCTGGATGGGAGCTGAGCCCTTCTGCCTGGAAAGCTGAGGCTTTCCCGCCACCCACAGTGAAGGGAAAACTTGGGAGTTCTGGGGCAGTACATCGTGGGCCTGGCAATGTATTGGAAGAGTACAGAAAAACAGAACTCAGCAACCAGGATGGAAAACAAGCTCAAATTGGTTTAAGCAGGAAGAGGGAGATTAGCGGTTCACATTATTGAGATGTCTAAGGGGACCTAGCTTCAGGCATGGTTTGATCCAGGGCCTCAGATGGTGTTGGAACCTGTTTTTTCTTGCTTCACTGAACCCTGATTTCCTGTGTTCATTTTTTACTCAGTAAGGATCTTCCTATAAGGAAGCAAGTGTTTCCAGCAGTTGAAAATTCCAAGCTCATTATTGCAGATGTCCTGAGAATGCACTGGGTCTCCTTGGTCTGGCTTGGGATACTGCACAGTTCTCATTGGTTAGGCCGCATCATGGTCAGGGGAAGAAGTCATCCCTGACCACCAGGTGGACAGGGTGGGGGTGGGGGATTAGGATTTCCTTGTTACATGTGTCCAGATGGAGACACAGAACTCTTGTTTTAAATCTGTTCCAAATCTTGCACGGGAAAGCCTCACCCTAAGCAGTTACATGTTATGTCTGAGATGCCCAGCACACTAGGTGGGATCTGGACAGCCCAGGATAGCCATCCAAAGACCATCAGTAACTCTTGGAACAGGGTACAGACACTGGGAGAGGCTGGACAGGAACTTCCGACTCACAGATGCTACAATATGTACAGTTAAAAAGAGAGACAAAGCTATGCTTCAGCCTGGGATCCCCCAAAGAATGGCCTGAAGTCCACCCTAGACTTGCAGATGGATGATCTGAGAGAGAAGCCCTGGGAATGATGTACTCAGGAAGGGCTGGCCGTGTTTAAATGAGGTGCCTAAAGATGAAGGAGGAAGTATTCCTTCCCGTCTGCCAGCAGAGACTGAGGCCTGGTTTAAGACCCTGCACTTTGCTGTGTAGACTGGCCTTGCTGTGACTTCTGTGCCTGGACGCATTCTGTCTGGTTTGTATGAGCCCCAGCAGCTGGCCTTCCAGTGGCCTGTCCACTGCCTGGGAAGTCACCACATGGGGTTAGAGCTCCCCAACTCCACAGATAATTCAGTGGGAACTCCTCTTAGGCCAGGCATTCCAGAAGCAGAACCTAAGGTGAGGATTGTGTCTCTGGTTTCTTAAGGATGTCCCAAGACAGTCACACGAAGGAAGGAAGAGGCAAAGGTGCCATTTCTGGGTAGATTCTGGGCTCTGGCTTGGTCCTGTAAGGACTTCTAGACTGTGACATCTCTCTAGAATTTGCCCAGACTCACCATGGGTAGCAACCTCCTGCGCCTTTCCCGGGCCACCCACTTCCAAGCCTTCAGACCAGGTACCAGGGGTGGCTCCTGAGGAAACCTCGCAGGGATGGATGCTGGGAGGCCTCAGAGAGTCCCATGTACCAAGCCCTCTAGGGTGGGGGGGCCAGTCATCCTACCAAAGGCTCTCTCTATCTAGGCCCTGCTGCAGAGGTGTGAGAAGTTCCACGCGGGGGACCCCTGAATACTTTACATGATCTTTCTGTCGGCTGGGTCTGAACTGGCTGCACGCAGAACCTGCTCATGTCTGGATAAGTTGGGAAACTCTTGCCCCTACTTTGGGTCTTTGGGGTTCTGATGGTGGCTCTACTGCTGGAAAGTTGTCTCTTTGAGGCCTATTTCCCCATCTGTCCTCAGGTTTCTCATCCAAGTCCACAAGTAGACTGGGAGTGGGAGGGTCACAAAGCCCATGTACGGCACACCACTGTCTGGGGGCGTCCCTAATGGGTCTCCCATTCTGCCTGCTCTGATGCCAGCCTGTGACAAGAGGCTGTGTGGACCTGTGTTGCAGTCTCCCCAGGTCACTCTGGTCCTCAGGGGCCTGGCCTACACAGAAGGGTGTGGTCCTTCCCGGGTGCACCTCTTTCTTGCTTCCCCTTGCAGATCCTTAGCCCTTCACCTGTAAAGGGGGTCATACTTGCTTATTGGTCTCTCTAGGTAAGAGACCAATAAGCTACAGTTGCGAATCTCTTCTGTCCCTGAACCTAAGCAGCCTCCTTCCTTCTCTGCTGGCCACACAGCCTTTGCCAGACTCAGGCCACCAATGGCATGGGACCCTGAGATCCATACAAGGGCAAACAGTGACCTCTTGTAACCCAGGGTGTTCTCTGTCTTTGGGTTGCCTAGAATGTGACAATGAAATCTGGTGTGTGGTGGTGACTACGCCTTCCTCTTTCTTCACCTGCTCCCAGTGATAGCTCAGTTGACATGCTCCATTGGTCTCCTGCCAACCTCTGGAATCCAAGCGCTAGTATAGCTAATGGACCAGCAGTCAGTCCCTAGATTGCTAAGCAGGGGGGGTCTTCAGGACCTCCAGGTGGCCCAGTGCGCAGAAGCATTCTGCACTGTGTGGTAGCTGGAGACCCTGTCACCTTGAGCTCATCACTCTTCCAGTTGATTCCTGTAAACCCCACTAGCCACACAGGTACTAGCCATACCGGTTTCTGGCACAGCGCCTTGCCTTTTCTCTGCCACTGGTGGTGTACATCAGGTGACCTGCGTGCCAACTGGCACAGCCTCAGAAAGCACTTTTGGTGCTGTCTCTGCAACCTTGATGTGTGGGAAGATGTGGATAATTTTAGCAGAGGCACTCATGTTCTCTGGGCTCTAGGGCCACTGCTTTTTTCTTGGAGAAAATGTAAAGAATGTTTTCTCAGCCTGTAAACAGAGCTGCGTGGGTTGCTCAGCACGTGCCTGGTGCATGCCTCCTGTCAGGCCTGGTGTAGTATTGCAGATGGTGGTGAGTCCCAGAGAAGACTAAGGAAGCGAGTGGGTTCATGCTTGGGAGGGGCTGCGTTTTAAAATAAATTTAATAGTAAATTAATAGTAAAACACCGGAGAGAAGGGCTTTCTAGAGAAAGAGCAAGCCCAGAAAGAGGATGCTGTAGGTGCAGAGAGGCCCAAGTAGGCGATGTGCCACACACCAGAATAACAAGGAGGGGTGTCTACCATGACTGTAGCGGACAGAGAATGGGGATCAGTGGATGATGTACCATGGGTGGTGCCTGGATAAAGTAGTGGTGGGGAGCAAAGTGCAGAGAACGGTCTCTGTCGTCCTGGTGTCAGTGCTGGGACACACTGGGGATGCGAGTGTGTGGTGTCAGCCTGTGGCTGGAGGGTGGAGCCTACAGTCTGTGTTGATGGATGGAAGGAAGGAAAAGCTGTAGGAGAAGCCTCAGCTCACTGCCTGGTCTGACCTGGGCAGCAGTGGAGACTGCTGTATTTGAGCACAGGGAAGACCAGGGAAGATGGGCTTGGAGAAGCTGTGGGTTGGTGTGGAATGCATAGGCTTATGGTGCGTCTGATAGAAGCCACATCTTTGTTAATAATAATGAAACAAAAAAATTAACATTTTAGTGTAAAGGCAGTGCATGATCAGAGAGTGGGGTGAGGGTAGTAACAGTTCTCACAGTACAGAACGTGGAAATGGAGGCACCAGGTGCTCCTGTCTGCTGGGACACACGGGCAATTGCTACGCTGCCCACTCGTCCCTTAGCAGGAAGGGCTCCAGACTGGGTCTCACGTGGGCTCCCTGGCAGCCGGTCTCTCATGTTCACCTCTGCGTGATCCTTGTGCACCTGTATGTCAGGCTGTGTAGGCTCTGGGATTCAGATCAGTCCTCAGGCTGAACCTCTTGATTCAAATGTGGGAAACTGAGGTATATGCCCCCCACTAGTGGAAGGGTGTGAGACGACCCTTACCAAGGGCAGAGAGCTCAGGGTAACCCAGCACAGATGGGTTGGGCTCATTGGCTTGTGGGGAAGCAAAAAGAACCCCCTCCCCCCCGTCTCTCTCTCCTTTTGTGACGAAGTTTTTCTATATAGCGCTGTCTGTCCTGGAACTCGCTACGTAGACCAAGCTGGCATCAAACTCATGAGATCTGCCTGCACTCGCTCCAGCTGTGGGGTGGTCAGAAGTGCTCAAGAGCCCTTGGCCACTCCTGTCGTCAGGTGTCAGCCATGCAGCAGCAGGCCAGTGACTGGCCAGGTGAGCAGTGTGACAGGCAGTGGCCTGGCAGTGTCAGTGGAACTTAGGATGTGGGAAGGCAACAGCCTGACCATGTACCTTTTGGGACAGCACAGATGCCTGATCCCTGAAGACCTCAGAGAGGAGAGGACAGTGGAGCGACAGTGAAGGCCCCAGCCAGGAACTGAGAAGGACAGTCCGTGCTCCAGATGTGAGCTCATTGCTTTATGCATAACTCATTTGCCCGTTACAGCAGTTGGAGACACGGATGAGCAGGCCGAACCTCAGTATCCACAGGGTTCATTTTGGGACAGCATCAGGTCTCAGACTTGGCACTGTGGAGGGTTTAGCTAGAGAGGTACCAGATCTGCATATCACTAGACGGCTGTCACACTCGGTTTATGTTAGTTCCTAGCATCACTGTGGTCTTGGTCTTATGGTGCTTGTACCCCCATGCCCCAGTGAGCTCCAGGGCTCCACTGTAGAAATGTCTCTGGACTTTGGCTATGCCCATGCCCTGGCTGTTCTGCACAGCCTCTCCTGCCCCAGGACTCCTGTTTCAAATCCTGGGATTCAACACAAGAAAACATACACACTACCAGTCCTCTTGGTTTGGGCTTATTTTCCCCCCAGCCTTCTTTTCTCCATCCATAGAAATCATATTCTAAGTGTAACTGCTATTTTATGGGAAGAGCCTGGGAGTCCCTGCTGTTTGCCTTGCTCCGTCCCTTCTCTCCCTCCCCTCCTGTTCGAGTGAGCCTTGCCATAGGGGTGGGACTGCGCCATGTGCTCTTCACATTCTTCCTCTCTCACAGCCTGCCTGTTATTCTTCTGTGGGGTGGGACTGGAGACGGTAGAGTAGTGGACATCTGGCATTTTAATGACTGTGTCTGTTCAATGTGAAATGCCCCTCAAAAGCCTCAACTATAACGAGGACTCACATCCATGTTTTCACTGATCTCATTGCAAGGCCGAGGAGAGGAGGAGGGGGAGAGGATGAGGATATTTAACATACTTGAAGACGTTTGAATATTAGCCAGCTGCACACCTGTAACTGCAGCTATTCAATAGCCAAGGCAGGGGGATCACAAGTTTAAGGCTAGCCTGGCAATTGAGACTCTGTCTTAAAGTAAAAGGTATAAATATAAAAAGAAGACTGGGGAGCTCAGTGGCAGAGTGTTTGCCTAGCATGTAGAAGCCCTAGGTTCTATCTGTAGCACCTCAGTGCTCCATTGGGTAGGAGAAGAATATTAAGAGGCTTAGGTAGGAACTGTCTTGAAGGAAGTTGTGCTGATAGTGTCTTATAGATTCCAAAGCACACAGATTCCACAGCTTGCAGAGTGACAGCCTGGGCAGGAGACTTTGTTGATCTGAGCTATGACTGGCTGATGCCAGAAGTGTGCAGAGCCATCTCTGGGGATCGTTTGTGTCCTGTGGGGTCCTCCCAGATGTCTGATGTCTATCTCCCTAGCAGCAGACTAGGCATCCAGGCTGCATGCTTAGTTGTGGGGGCCAGCTGGGGGCGCCGCAAGGAGCACTCTGATTACATCCTAGGCAGATAAAAATAGGAGCAATGCAAGGAATTTTAATCACTACTCCATGTCTTTGGAGCCACGGAGGCTGTTCCTTGTGAGCCTAGGCAGAAGGCCAGACCTGCCAGTGCCTCAGAGCTACCTTCCTCCTCTGAGCAGCGCAGTTGGGCCAGCTGGGGAAACTGGAGGGGCACGGGCAAGGGTGGCACAAGCAAGCCTCCCATGGCTCCTGAGCTTGGCCAGAATCTTGGATTCTAGTTATAGTAGGCTCTGGCTTGGTCCTAGGTCTATAAGAGTCAGGATTCTATAACAAGGGACAAGTTTAGCCTGAGTGCTGTTGCAAGAGAAGAGGTTAATGTGATGGTGGTGGTCACCCTCCCAGGTTGTGATGCCTGGAGGTGAGGTAGGGGCAGTGTTCCTGGTGCTAAAGTCTGTCCAGAAGACATTTATCACATTTGCTCAGCACCTGGCGGATGTGTCCAGCCCATGGCCCACAAGACATAGGCACCCCAGGAAGCTATGAATGCAATTTAACACAAAATGATAAACTTACCTAGAATGCCTAGTTTTTCGCAGGGTTTTTGTTAATACTGTGTCGAGATGTTCAAAGGTTGGACACATATATAATGAATGTAGCAGGTACTATTCCAAGACCAATCAGTCAGGTCCCATCATGTGGAGTTTGCTTTCAGAGAGATGGTTCACAGCCTTTTGTTCACTGGCCTCTCTCTGTGACCTCCGTTTGGGCTAAAGTAGTAGACTTTGGGAGCTGGAGCTGAGGCAAGACATAGCCAGAGAGGCAGGTGTCTTTCCCAGCTCCTGAAAGACCCAGGCACTGCGGGAGGCCTGGGTCTGGCAGACTGCTAGAGGAGCTGAGGGCTCTCTGCCTTGCATTCTTGTCTACTTGAGGAGAGAAGCTGCCAGGCTTTGGGAGCAGCCTGCAGAGATCTTGGTTCTGATACTGTTCTAGGGCCCAGGGAGCTTGTGTTCCTCTTACCCCTGGGGAGAGAGTGCTCCAACTTTCTGTCACGGGAGCCAGTGCTTCTGGGAGCCCTGTCTGTTCCCTCAGTCCTTGGATGACGACTGACTTTGTATCTTGGCCCCTGTGCGTTGCTCATTGTTGACCTGGGTGGGCAGTTCCCAGCACCTATGGCCTGTGGTGCTCATGAGTAGGATGGGTTGAGACTAGAGAAGTCTGGGGAGCTGAGAGGGCGGAGGTCCAGATTCGTGGTGTGTGCTAGACACAGAGAGAGAGAGGCCCGGGTGGTGAGCAGCCTTGGTTCCCCATCTCTTGTTCCCTGGATGTGCCACAGAAGAGCAATCAGCTGCTGATGGTGTTGGCGGCTAGATGCCCCATGAGTCCTATAACCAGGAGGTCATAGCCTCCTAGGCCTGGAGGACCCCAGCCTTCTCTGCCGTTTCTTCTCTGTGATCTCTTGGACCCTTCTCTCCATCTGTCTGAACTCCAGGTCCCTCTTCTGTGAAGTGGGCCATCATCTGCGGTCTTGTGAAGTCAGGATCTCATTGCCCGGGCGACACGTGGATGTGCAGCTGGCCTTCTGTGGCTGTGGGTTCTACGCCCACCCATTCATCCTAGAGAAGATACACATGGGAAAAACAACCTTTGTATTGAACAAGTACAGACTCTCTTCTTGGCTGTCACTCTCTAAACAGAGCCGTGTGACAGCTGCTTACACAGCTGCACTTGTTGAAACTGAGAGCCGTCCAGAGATGGCTTAGAGACTTCGAGGGAGGTATGGGGCTCTGCAGATACTGTGCTGTTCTGTCTAAGCCCTCAGAGCCCTGGATGTGGATGCCTTTGGAATCAGCCCCTATGGAGCCCAAGGGACCACTGTCTCATCTCTGAGCACTCAAAGGATTCTCTCAAGGCTAGGTGTTTGACTGAGGTTCTGTGTTTCCTTCCCCTCCCAGTGAGTGGCCAGGGCATCCGTTCCATACCCTCTCTGGCCTCTTGTGTGCCACATGGTCCCTTATACTGTCACTGTTTTGTAGGTGCACACTAGTGGCATCGTATCTCCTGCATGTGTTCCCGTGCTTCTCTGTGGGCTGTGCTCCATGTGGCAAGCAGAGGAGTCCACCACCCCACAGTGAAGACCCACACTATATATTGGTGGCATTGGGGAATCTCTTGGCCCTAGATGTCAGTGAACTTAAATGGGCGCTCAGAGGGGGTAGAGCTGCTGGGAACTAGGTGACTGATTATCAGGATGGACCATGAGGACATTTGAGAGCGCACACGAGAAGAGGCTATGGCAGAAAAATGGGAGAGACTGAGATCCAGGTTCTTAACTTTGTATCAGATGCCACCTGGACATTTTGATCCCTTCTCCTTGCCTCCTCTTTGACATAAAAAAAAAAATCTCCCATTTTACAAAGTAGGAAAATGGAGCTGTCAAGTTCAGTGACACTTTTATTGCCACTCAGCTGTGGGGAGGGCTGAGCCCGAGCTGGGCCCACCTGGGCACTGGAGCATGGACTAGCCCTGCCCTGCCTCTGACAGCAGAAGGTGGGGTGTGCTATTTAGTGAGGCTGGGCTGTGTCTGCAGAGTTCGTGGAAGAAAGAGTTTGCTGTACTTTCCTGACTAGGACAGGCTGCCTGGATCTGAGGGTTCTGGGGTGGCCTGGGCTGTGCCCCTCTTCCTGGAATGTCTCAGTCCTGTGCATTCCTGAGTCTACATGGTACATGAGTCTACACGAGTTCTGTGGGCACCAAGAGTTTGCTTAAAAAAATGTGTGGCACCCACATCTGTTACCTCTTAGAGAACAGAAAGATTGACAGAGACCTGCTGGGGCCTTGCATGGGGGAGACTGAATTCAGGAGCATGAAGCCCCAACAACAAAGAGGAAAATCCCTAGCCTGCGCCAACACTCCCCAAGGCCCCACTTTGATGTGGTTTTCTGTCCCAGAGGCCTTATAAGGCAGTGTGCCTGTGCCTCTTAGCTCAGGACTCGGCGGGCTGTACACCAGTGACCGGAGAAGTTGCTCTTCCTGGGGCCCAGGGAGGGGTAGAGGCTGGGCTCCCAGGGGCAACAGAGGGACAGAGCTGGGACTTTAAAGGCCACGTGTCCTGACAAAATACCAAGCCAGGCCTCTAGTCTTAGTCAGAACTTGTAGTAAGTCTGAGGCCCACAGTCCTGGACCAGAGGAGATGGGGCCTAGGCCCTGGGTCCTAGGAATTAGATAGTCCTTTGTCTAAGCCCCAGATACAGGCCTCCTACAAGGAGGTGCAGTGGTAAGGGTCGGCCTCTCTCTGGCGTGTAAGAGCTATAGCCTTCACAAGTCTCGAGACTGCTCTGCCTTGGTTTTCTCATCTATAGAGTGGGTATACTAACAGCATACCTCACAGTGGTTGCTATGGGAGGCCAGCTGAGGCTGGTCAGTCCCAGCATTTCCAGCACGTACTGATAGTTGTTTGTTGGTGAAGACAGAGGAAGCAATAGCAGTCACTGCTGGTTGATCTTCCAGCATGGAGGTGAACCCTCCCTTGCTCCTCAAAGTCACTCTGAAATTGTCCTATGGGTCGAATCTGTGGAGGGAGAGCCAAGGCACATGGGAGGCTGAGCTGCACCTTCTAGACTTAGCTTGTGCAGCGAGCTGTGTTTGCACCACCCCTGACTGCCCGAGCCCAGTTCTGTGCCCTCTGTGCCGCAGGCCCTATGGGGCTCACTACAGCTGGAGGTCTGAGTGCGCAGCTTCCGTAGCACCTATCTGCCTCCTGCAGGAGGAGGCTCCAGGCCCGTGGCCGTGTGGAATGAGCTTATGGCCAGGCTGGACCCAGGACCAAGCCCAAACCACAGAGAAGGAGGAGCTAGCTGCGCTGCTCTGAGTCCCACTGGGTAGATCAGAACCCTTAATCTCTGAGCCACCAGAGCTGATGGCCAGACCCTGTTTTATGCATTGTTTGTTTGAGATAAGGTGTAGCCCAGGCTGGCCTCAAACTTACAGTAGAGAGGGTTCCACTCCCTTCCTTGCTCCTTCCCTTCCAATCCCCTCCCTTTTTGCATTACTGTGAGTGGAGCCCAGGGCCTTGCACAGGCTGGACATGCCGGACAAGCACTCTGAGTACTCTCACTGCTTGCGAGATGGGCAGAGCAGGACTGTTGTGATGGCCAGAGGAGGCTCTCTACCACATGGCAGCACTGCCTGTCGTGAAGGAAGTGTCCAGTGAGTGTTCGCTTTCTCTCCATAGTGTAAGTTCACCCGAGTCCAAATGCTAGGAGAGCCCAGAAGCCAGGGCATGACCCAGGGCTAGCTCCCCATGTTGCATTTCCTGGGTCGAAAGACAATGAACAGTTTATGCCGAGACCCTGGGGTGGCCCAGGGAACACTGCAGTGTGTTGCAGAGCATAGACTGGGTGTAAGCTCACCCTCTGCGGGTGTGCAGGACCCGTCATTCGCAGTGCTGATGGTGGATGTGCAGTATCAGCAGATAGCTTCCGTGGCTGCACTGCTGGGGTGATATGGTAGTAACACCAGTAGAAAGTCACAGGACCTCAAAGACTTGTCATTGCCAGCATCCTTGCTGTATGCCTGTCAGGGCTACTGGGGTCAGTGCCGAGCCCACTCTCTCCTAGAGGACCCAGCTTGAAGGCCTTTGTCCCCTTCAAGCCTGCTGGTGCTCCTGTCACAAGCACTGCCTGCTAGCCTTTCAGGGCTGAAGAGATGGCAGCATTCTTTGTGGCATGAAAGTGGGGCTTTAATTGGCTGCTGGGGTGTCCCCGCCATCTGATGATGCCACCTGTGTGTGTACCTTGCCTGTCACTGCCTCCAGACTCCCTGTCAACTCTGACTCTGTTATCACAAACAGCCAGGTTACAAGCCTGGGAAATGTTCAGTGATTACGATAATTGGCAAGAAGGGGAGTGAAGGAAGCCACCAGGGTTTGAAGTAAATGGAACACAAGAGCAGGAACAGTCACGTTTCAGCCTCCTTGAAGGAGTGTCTAGAAAGGTCTAGTCTGCATGCACACAGAGAGCTGTTTGTCTCTAAAGTAAAAGATTAGAAGCCCCGCTGTGGCTCTATCCAGTGAGCACCCACTGTACCCAGCATTCTTTGCTATGCTGCGTCAAGGCGGTCCTGGGTGTTCTTTAAGCATCTGAAGTGCCGAGTTTGGGTGGTTGGTATTCTCTGCTGGTGTTGCCAAGGCAAAGGTTTTTGTGGTCACAGTGAGGCATCGGGTAGCAGCTGGTGTGTTTGGGCTTTTCCAGTGTTTGTCATTGCTGGACTTTAGAGGCATCATCAGACCAACCATTGTGACATTAGGAGAGGGAATATGGTGTACCCCTTTCTGTCCTCCTCTTTCTTCAAGAGGAGTATTTTCCAGACTGGGCCCTTGGGATGTGTGCCCCACACTGCAATATATAGAGCAGAGATTCCTATGTTGATAACTGTGGTGAAGAAGTCTCACATTAAAAGCTCTTGTTTAACTTTATCTAAATAATCTTAGGTTTCAAAATTCCTGGCTGAGTACCAATAAATAGAGAAGCCATTTTGCAAGATACAGTCTAATCTTTCTGTATCTCTCGCCTGCTGGGGTGAGTCAGACATCTGGGGCTTTAGTCTCTCCACATCTCAGACTTTTCCTAGCCTGTAGGACAGCGAAATTCCCTTTGCTGATATGACAGTCTGCAAACGGCAGCTCGAAAAGGCTGCTAGGAAGGACCCCTGCCACAGTGGTTCCAGACATCATCAGCTTATGGAGGGGGCAGATCAGGCATGCGCCAAGGCCAGGCTAGTGGGAAAACAGGACCATGGGCAAGACGTGGAAGCCCCAGCAAGGATCGCTGGAGTCATGGCATACAAGCCCAGGGCATTAGCCAATGTGTTGGCACTAGATTTGGCCTTGAGGGGAACAGGGATTTACCAGAGAAGAGGGCAGAGAGGGTCCCACGTTGTCTGGAGGAAGAATCTAGACTGAATGCTTTCTGAGTCTGGCTGTGAAGCTGGCTAGACAGGGAGGGGGCCATGCAAGGGACGCTGACCTTACCTGACATTCCAGTGGGAGAGTGGGCTTGGTCTCTAGGAGAGGTGGGTCCTATGGGCCCTGGGCAGTTTTCCCCAGGGTGCTGTACACTGAGAAGCCACTTGTGCTATCACATGACTAGGTCTATCCAGTCGGGTTGGTACTTTGTGCTCAGTGTTACCTGTCCAGTTTAGCCAGGTGGGTTCCTGCTGGGCCCTACTGTCTGGTAACCCATTGCTCTGTCTTCCCCAGGAGCTCGTGGGTGACACTTCCAGAGAGGCACTTGGTGAGGAGGACGAGGACGACTTCCAGCTAGAAGGTATGTGGGTCTTAGTAGGCTGTCTGTGGTTCTAGGGTGGGGCAAAGGCCCACAGAACCCAGAAGGGGTGGGCAGTGAATATGAAAACCTTCCCAGTACCCAGCTCCTGTACTCAGGAGCTACCAGGCTTCTGGCAGACCATCGCAGGCCTACCCGCCTATGGCGGTGTCAGTGATAATGAGTGAGTGTCCATTTGGATTCTGCACATGACAGCTCTTTCCCCAAGTCCATCTATGTGGTGCTCTAACATAGTCATACCCAGCCTGCCTCTGGCCTCTTGCCTCTCTCCTCTGGTCCCTTATGCAAGACCCCTCCTTCCTCCAGTAGAAGTGCCATGCTGTTGAGCTAATGACAGTGGCATGGACCCAGCCTCTAGCCTGCTGGTTTTATTTATTTATTTATTTGGCAATGCCTGTGTCCCTATCTGTAAGAGTGGGAGCTAATGCCTGTTGCTATGGACTGCCCACGTGGCTTAGCTGACTTCCCATGACTATGGCAGGCAAAAGCAGAGAATGCTTCCCTCTGCCTGTTACTCCTTATGGGAAGAATGCCTTGCCAGTGTTGAGCAGCCCAGGAAAACAAGGACCCTGTCTGGTTTTTGAGACCCTTGGAAGAATCCTGGACCCATTGCCCACTTGGGGCTCTCTGGCTACTCCTGTTGTAGTGGCCCAAGTCTGCCCTAGGGCAGGGATGTGACTGGGCATGGCACACTGTCAAGGACAGAGGCCCCTGAGCCCTGGCCACACAGCCATACACCTGCTGGATCTGGGGCCATGGTATCCCTCTGTGCTCCTGGCTAGGGGAGAAAACTGGTTCCTGAATGTCGTCTTTGTTTTTCTGTTGGCCAAGCTCATTGCCTCTTGGCTGCTAGAGAGCTGTTTAAGGGAGAAAAAGGGCCATGTGAGGCGTGAAGATGAAAAGGAGTCTCTGGCCATCCCCGGAGAGGAGGGCTTTGGCTCCTGGGTTGTTCTGTAAAGCTGCCCCTAATCCTGAGTCTTAACCGCCTTAACTGGCCAGCTGGGAGCGAAGCAAGAGATTAAGGCTGCCTTGGTGTGCAGGGCTGTGAGCTCCTTTTGAACTTGGGAAAGAACAAAGTAAACATCAGAGGTTCCAAGCTGACTGCAGGCCTGTGTGGCAGGGTGTGGAAAGGAGAGGGACCCTCCTTCTAGGGCTCCAGCAGCAGCCTGGGACGTGGGGGGCAGCCCCTCATTCACTTCCAGCACCCACATGGCCTCTCAGGCTTGTGCCCCGGGTGCAGGTCAGTGCTGGCCTGGTAGGCAGGCCCATGATGCTTCCAAGGGTGGTCTGTCCATCTTGTGCTCCCCCTGATTTACATATGTCTCCTATCCCCAGGATCTTCCTGTTGCCTCTCACCTGAAGGTGCCCCTACCCATCCCAGCCTGCTGGCTCACTTCTGTCTCTGGGCTCCACGCAGTTTTTCTACCAACCCAGTGCCCACTTGGCATCTGCTGTAGAAAATTAGTCTTGCAGAACTTGAAAGTCCATTGGTTCTTTACCACCTAATGAGGCGGTCAAGGCTACTAAAGTCTGTGGCCCCCCCAAAACAGAACCCACAGGAGCGTGGTATCTGGGTAAAGATAAAGAGAAGCCTGGGTAATGGGGAGACACTGGGTGCAAGGCGTTTGGTTAGGGATGCCAAATTGAAAACCCTGCTGGCCATCCAAGAGCCAGTTCCACTCACCCGTCCAGGGCAGGTCCATCTACAAGGCTGCCTGACAGTGCCTGATGTCTGAGGAGGCCTCTGGGGAGCAGCAGGCAGCCACCCTGGCTCCTCTTCCTGCTTGAGTTTCCCCGTAGGCTCAGCAGTCACTCTCCAGCCCCAGCATCTCTAAGCTGTTTCCACGGAGTGAACCTGACCTGGTGTCTTCCCATCTGCTCTCCGTGAAAGTGTGGCATGGACAGTGGAGAGTCTGCCTCTGCTGTGCCAGGGAGGTTTAGCTGTATCTCCAGGGACTGGGTTTGAAAGCTAATCTCCTTCATGGACTTACACATGGGGGAAGGGGTGACGGGCAGCACGAATGGACCATAGCAGCCTCTTACCACTCTCGTACAGCGCCCCTGCCTGTACCCATGATGTCCGCTCAGTTCTGTTCAGGCCTCAGAGCGTGAAGACCCGACAGTACTTGCAGACAATTGCCTGCTTTCCCCATTGCCTTTTCCCCTCAGTCACAAGTATCTCTAAAGTGGAATCAGTGCTGGCATATGGGCCCAGCGGTGGCATGTAGGAGGGGAGTATGCACATTTGGAGGGAAGCCAGGGAGCGCTTGGGGCTCTGCTGGGCAGATCACTGCTGCTGGGAGGTGGTAGTGGTTCCCTGAAAAGTAAAGGTTCCCAGTGAAGCTCCTCAATCCAGAACCCTAGGCTCTTTGGGAGGCTCAACCAAACTTGCTTGAACTTGAAGCTTTTAAAATCAAAAATTCCCAGGATGGGATTGCATAAAAATCTAAACACTAAAAACCTAAAAGCTGGACTTAGGAATGCAGACAGCACCACCGGCATGAGGAAATACACACA
>NW_004949113.1:4702804-4709929 GCF_000317375.1 Microtus ochrogaster
TCTTCTCTTCTCTTCTCTTCTCTTCTCTTCTCTTCTCTTCTCTTCTCTTCTCTTCTCTTCTCTTCTCTTCTCTTCTCTTCTCTTCTCTTCTCATCTCTTTTCTGTACAGGGTCCTGCTCCAGTAGCCTGGCGGGGTGGGGGTGGGAGAGCTCAAACTCAGAATTCTGCCATAGCCTCCCGAGACAGGCATTGCCAGCTTTCAGTTCTGCTTTTTAAGCTTCACTCCCAGTGTTGTGAAATGCAAATGGGGACACTCCTACATTGTGTTAGTAAGGACTTAATGAGACAACATGTGTACCCGCCAACCTGACCAGCAGTGCCAGGCTGGCACATCTGTGCATCTCTAGAGCCCTTTCCCTCGTGAGGCCTGTGCCAGTCATCCAAGAAACCATTTGGCCTGGAATGCACACACGATCTTTCTCCTCACGACCGCAGATTTACCCTCCTAATTATTTTTGGCATAGGCTAATATTAAAATCCATGTGCATTCCCCCTGACAGCTGCTGCTGGAGGTTTGGAGGCCCAGAAACATCCTGGCAAAGCCACCCTTAGAGCAGAATATTTGTCACAGATATCTTTGTGCGGACAATCGCAGGGGGTCACGAGCATGGCAGGGCGCGTGTCCAAACTTCAGTACGGAAGCTCCAGCTTGTGCTCAGTCTTCTGTCGTGTCTGCCTGAAAATGTGTTCTCTGTCCAGGTGGAGAGACGCGTGCCACACTCTTGATGGTCATCTCCGCACTGCCTTGCTCATAACCTGCTTTCCAATTTGTCACTTTTATCCAAGCTTGCTGTTAACTGGGCTTTTGTAGACTGTGTTGAAATAAACTAGCACTGTCACCTGAGTTTGGATTTGTGCCCATTTTTCAACCATCTCTTTCCACACCAAGCCTCCATGTTGCTCAAACCAGGATGGACAGCACCTGTCTGTCCTTACCTGTGTCTGTGTATAGGACATGGCACAACTGGGCTCATGCCTATGAAAACTCCCTCCTCTGCAAAGGTGCATAGATGCACCAGCTCCTGTGGGCAATACAGAGGCAGCAGCTACCAGGACCAGCCTCCAGGAAGTTAGTGTTCTGTCTGTGCAGATACAGAGCCTGCTGTGAGGTTGTCAGAGGGCCCCATATGGGACTCTATAGAATGAATTGCCAGATTGAATGGAAGCAGACCACGCCCTGTCGGCTCCGATGCATTTGTACCAATTAAGAGACAGCACTCAGCGCTCCTCCTTCCACACCTGCCTGCCTTTTGCTTAAGAAATGTCAGAAGTAGTACGCTGTGCACGTCTCTGGTGTCATGTGCACGACACTTCTGAAATGGAGCAATACACAGCCTGCTTCTCAAAGTGTCTCCCAGCAACCCCACATGACCCCTGTAGCCCCAGCCACAGGGCAGGAGCCCTAGGTAAGCATGCCCCCTTGCAGCTTAGGAGGGAGCCACTGCACAAGGAGGGCCCACTTGGTTTCCTAGCCCTCTTCTCCCCCTGCTGTTTGGGTGGCGCCAGCTGTCAGCGCTCAGGCTGGGTGGGCTGTGCCAGGCTGCTCTCTGGGTCACTACTGTTTGCCAGGGTAAGCAGTCCCCAGAAAGTGATGGGGAACTCTCCCAGCATGTGATCCCAGGGGTGCCTCCTTTTGGCCCTGGGGAAGGCCCTAATTACAGCTGCCACCTTTCCCTGGTTCCTAAGTCTCTTCCCTTTCTCTTCTTCCTCCTCCTTCCCTCTTTTAAACTGGGGGAGGGGAGAGGGAAAGAGGCTGTCTTTGATCTCAGTGGAGGAAAGAAGTCTGTTCTGTTCAGGCTTTTGGCTAACACAACAAACAGTGTTTAAAATTTAACTTTGCTTAATTAATTAGTAATTCTGTTTAATGCTGTCTGATCTCCCTCCAAAAGGTATTTTGAAGCTTGAGAAGGGAACTTCAAAGGGAGCCGGGTGAAGATGGTCAAGTAATGCATTTAATCTGGCAGTTGCTGGGGGTGGAGTGCGGCCAGGCTGGAGCTGATGCGTAGAGAGAACGAACCATCATCTGCAGAATCAGCCAGCCAGCTCTGGTGGCCATGGCCTCCATGTGAGAAGGACAGAAAGCAGCTTCCAAAGAGAAGGAGCCCCACAAACAGCCCCCATGTCCTTCTGGGCTAAGAAGCAATTTTAAGAAAATAGAAATGTCATTTTTTTTTTCTCTTCTGTGGCCACAGTGAATGATTGAGCAGGTTGGGTACCACACAGGATTTCCAGTTGGCCAAACAGTAAGTCACAGGTAACTCCAGGCTGTGTCCTATTTAACAAGCATATGCCCTGGAAGATCTGGAGAACCGCCTTCACCTAAAGCAGTAATACCCAAAGGTCCAGAGAGGACCAGACAGCTCCTATCTTAAGCTGTGTGGAGCATGAGGGCTCTTAGGATGTGACTCAGCTCTCGTGTGTGCAGAGAAGCAGCCAGAGACTAGTGAGTGTGGTCTATCTCATTAAGCTTTGCCTAGAAAGCCAGGCTCAGGCCCAGTGGCTTACAAGACACAGTTGATACCCTGCTTCATATCACCCAAACATGCTGTTTTTGCCCACCTTTCTCCTGCTGCATTGACACTGTGCCCTGCTGTGACTCTCCCTGGCAGTCGGAATATGCCCAGAGTGCCTCTAAGAGATGTGTCTGGAGCAAGAGGCAGAAAGAGGTCTTGGGCACTAGAGTCCTTTTTGGCAGCTTAGTATCATCCCTGTGTATGTGACTTGGGTGGCCTGCTGTGAGCAGAGTTTGCTGCTGCCTGGCCCTTGTGGCAATGGCCATAGCCAAGTAGAGATGCTCTGATTAGCTACCTGAGCACAATACCCTTTGCCTTGGTTTGGTTTCAGAGGGGTCATCTGCGAATCCCATGCCAGTTGTCGAAATCCTAGCCCCTCCCTCTGACCCCGGGCCTGCATGGTTTTCTGTGGGTTCTCTGCCTCCTCTTCTGGCACTTGATCAGGGGACAATAGAGGTGAGAGATCTTCTTTGGTAGGGCACAGAGTGTCGAGGAGTCTTACTGGCCTCACAACCCTGGGGCAGCATGTCTCCAGGGCCTGCTGTTCATTTCTGCCCCGCCCAGGATGGGAGGCTCTGCACACTCACTGACATGACCACCTGGGGCTACCCTGGAGGCTTGTTGGGCTGGGACAGCATGAGGGACCTGCTGAAGAGAGAACAGCCTACGCCTGCCTCTCTGGTCTCTAGGGAGGACACAGGAGGATAAAAGGGGGTGCTTTCCACTCCAGGTGGGGAAAAAGGAAGGGGCAGGGAGGTCCCAAAGGAAGACATGCTTTCTAGCATGGCAGCAAGGGCACTCCAGACAGAATGGAACAGCGGTTCCTTGTCTTTGGGCTTATCAAGTGGAACATGAAAGGCGACATTGAACCTGGAGGTGCTTGTCTGATAACTTCCCTTTGAACTTGAAGTCGGGTTTCGATAAGCCTGGCCAGCTTGCATCAGCGGGACCTCTGCAGAGCCAGGCAGTGGCTTTGAAGATGGAACTCGGCTTTGTTTTGCTTTCTGCTTCCTCTTCTCTCTCTGGGAGGGGGAGGAGCAGGGTTCTGCAGGCTGTGATGTCTCTATAGTTCCTGCAAAGGGGCAGGTTGGGGCAAAGGAGACAGTTCGGACCTGAGCTACCAGCTGGGACTAGGCACAGTCAGCGCTTACCAAGCACCTACCGTGGTGTCTGACCAACAGTGTCCCCACAGTTCTCTCCTGGAACAGGCTTGAGGATGCTGTCTGCTGAGGACCAACATCCCTGGCTCACCACCCTTCCCCCACTGTACAGACTTTCTTAAAGTTACCAGGGTTGGAAAAGGAGGAGCACCAAATGCCACTCACCTGAGGTGCTCCTGCACAGCCCAGCAGTGTCCGCTGGAGACGTTGGTAGCACCTGAAGCTAAGGCTCAGCAGAGCTCCCTTCTTCAAGGGGTAGCAAGAGGGCCACCTGTCCCACAGCCTGAATGGCATGGCCATACTGCGTGCCCTGCCTGGACTCAGGATAGCATCTGTGGCCCAGTGGGCACTGGATAGACTGAGTAGCTGGTGCTTGACTGTCTCTGAGTCCCTGGTGAGTCTCCAGCCTGGTCTTCCTGGATTCAGGGTCCTCTGGAGGAGAATATCTGACCAATAAGATCAGGATGGGACTATTAAGGATGGAATCCAAAGTAGTGGGCCAGTGGCCTGCCTGGCATACAGGAAGCATGCTGGGCCCCTGGAGCCTCTGAGGAGGTGGCCATTCTAGTTTTGTGCTCCTTTGGCTTTACTCTGCGGTAACAGAGCATCTCCACAGTCAGCAGTTGTGACGGCATTAGAGGGTTGTTGGCTCTCGGGACACTAACGGCTGGAGGCCCCTGTGGATAGTGGCTGCGCCAAGGCAGGGAGAGAGAAAAGAGAGGTTCCCAGGGGACACAACCACTGCTGCAGGCGGCCAGTTTGTAGTTGGCTGTGATGTCTGAGAGCCTGGAGTATTCTTATGCCGTGGTTTTCCTATCTGGTAAATGGAGTTAATAACAGTAACCACCTCACAAGGTCCCAGTGAAGAGAGAGTCGATGAATGGCCAGTGCTGAGGGCGGTGGGGCCCGGTTACTATGAGAGTCCATCGCCCATGTGTTGATTGCTGGTTCCGTGGTGCCGTGTGGACCGCTGCGAATAGATACCAGGAAGAGAGCCCTGACTTGGAAAGTAGGAACAAAGCAAGGGTTGTGTGCCCCTCCCCACTGCACCCCCTTCTCGCTGTTGTGCTTAGGTGCTCATTGCAACACTGGGATATGCGAATTGAGCGGGGTATGGGCAGAGCCCCAGTTTCCTGACCTGTACCTCATTTTGCCATGATCATGACATCCCCAAAAGGTTCAACTGGAACTATCGGTCAAGCTGAGCCATCTTGGCTGCCCTCCGGCAACCTAGCCTTCTTAGGTCAGGAGCCGTACTCAGTTTGTTCCCTTTAAAGTAGTACAGCAGAGTTACTATATCAGGACATTGGGGAACTTTGGGAAGGGAAAAGATGGGAGCATCTTCTAGAAAAGTAAACTGAAGCCCCCTGTGTCACATGGAAAGGGGCAGAGGACTCCTATGGGGCATTCTGTTACATGGTGAAACCTGTAGTCTGGGTTCTGGGTTTAGGGTGGTGGTGGTGCCAGTGGGCCACAAATTTCACATTCTCTCTCTGCTCCTGAGAGTCAGATGCACAGAAGACCATGCCCTTTTGCAGACAGAAGGGCCCCAGGTGAGCAGAGGCCAAGGGCAAGGGTCAGAGTGAGTGCAATCCCTGAAGAGGCCATTGTGTGGTACATGGTGTCCTTCACCACATATACGTATACCCTTCTTCAAACTGTGTTAACTCAGTTCCCATCTCTCTGCCCTGCCCACTGTAGCATCTTTGAGGATCCCACGGTGTCAGTATAGGAAGCAGTGAATACAGAAGGCTAAGGTCCCACACCTTATCCAGTCCTCTAAACACCTCTCCAGGCCCAGCCCTGCTAAGTGGCCAGTTGTCTCTACCAGGTACTCAGTCTGCGGGCTGCTTATCCAAGTTGGGACGGAGTAGGAGTCAGAGAGGCTACAGGGAAACCTGAGTAACTGGTGTGGCTACACCACAGAGGCGTTCTCTGGGGCAGCCTGTGGCATCATCAGGGCCAAAGAATCAAAGGACATGGAACACAGCCAAGAGGCAGGGCAGGAGGGGCCCAGCACTCTTGGCCTGTGGACAGGGCATAGCCACCCTGATCTTGATTTTCCTCCCCTTTCCCTCTGCCTCCCCACAGTGGCCCTGCCACCAGAGAAGACCGACAGCCTGGGCAGTGGAGATGAGAAAAGAATGGAGAAAGTGAATGACCCTGTTCCCGGCTCCAAGAAGCAGCTGAAGTTTGAAGTAAGTTTGCTTTGGAGGATTGTGAGTCATGGCGGTGCTCTAGAAGGGGTAAACCAAGGCCCATCTAGAAGGGATGATCTCTTAATTCTTATGTGGATAGTTGCTTCTGTGGGAGATCCTTGCTGCTGCCTCTGGGCCATAGTATCTCAGTGATGGCCTCCCCACGTGGGTGGTGGCAAATACACAATAATAGGACCCTACGACAAGGCAGGATTGTATATGGGGAGACAGGGCTCTGGTCCTTGGGCCTGTTGCCCTCTTACAGGATCCTCAGATTCTTCAAGCCTTCCATTTCACCCCCAGAGGTTAACTTGAGACATATGGGGGCCTCCTCTGGTATGGAGGAATCTAAGACTGGAGGTTCTGGGCAGGGCCCTAATTCTATCTGGACTTCTGTTTCTAATCCACATGGACAACACAAAGGATACCCCCCCCACACACACACACGATATCGCCCATCCTCCTGCCCTTCTCTGGCCCCAGCAGTGCAGCAGAATGGGCAGCTGAGTTCCAGGCACCAAGCACAGAGCGAGAGCTCACATTGAGGCTGCGATGGGTGGAGGTTGCTGGCATCCCTCATCAATGCCTCACTGCTTCCCTGTCCCTCCCTTCCTGAGACTACAGGGCACAGCTCTACTGTTGGCACGAAGCTGTGAGTTCAGGCCAAGACCCTTTATGTTTCAGGCTCCTGGACTGTGGGGTTAGTGAGGATCTGCAGGGTTCTGGAAGCTTTCGGTGCTTCCACCCCACAGAGTGTTCCTTGCTCAGAATACTGGGGCCTCCTTCTTTACCCTAGGGCTCATGGAGCCCTGTTGCTCACCAGGACACCAACAGTGAAATGGGTATGGTTTCTGGTTCCTGCCCTTGCTGATTAAGCAGTGTGGTCAAAGTGACATGCTAGTCACTACGACAAGTGGCATAGCTAGCGAACCAGTGTGGCACATATGTGCAGGTGTGTATGTGTGCCATGTGTTGTATCACATCAAGTACTTCCTCAGGAGTAGAATGGGCACTTGGCAGGTGTCCAATTAGCATGTCGTGGATGAGGGAAGGCCCGCTTTGGACTCAGCATGACCTACTTGAGAACCAGAGAGGGAAGCCAGCTTCAGGCAGCAGTGGCTGCAAGTAGAACACCTTGCCTGCCATGCACACTCCAGTTAGCAGGCATTTCCCCTGGTGGTGGTGAGGCCACGCACACTCCAGAGAGCAGGCATTTCCCCTGATGGTGGTGAGGCCACACACACTCCAGTTAGC
>NW_004949113.1:4710229-4740902 GCF_000317375.1 Microtus ochrogaster
TTTCCCCTGGTGGTGGCGAGGCCACGCACACTCCAGAGAGCAGGCATTTCCTCTTGTGGTGGTGAGGCCACGCACACTCCAGAGAGCAGGCATTTTCCCTGTTGGTGGTGAGGTCATGCACACTCCAGTTAGCAGGCATTTCCCCCGGTGGTGGTGAGGCCACGCACACTCCAGTTAGTAGGCATTTCCCCTGGTAGTGGTGAGGCCACGCACACTCCAGAGAGCAGGCATTTCCCCTGGTGGTGGTGGCCACGCACACTCCAGTTAGCAGGCATTTCCCCTGATGGTGGTGAGGCCACATACACTCCAGTTAGCGGCATTTCCTCTTGTGGTGAGACCTGTCTCCATGCTGTCTGAGCTGGGGCACGGAGTCTGCCATCCTATTGATCAGGTCACCTCTGGGTCTTTGAAGCCTGGCCCTGTAGAGCTGCTCTTGGCAGAGAAGCAGGATAGTTGAGGTAGAAGTATGACAACTGTCCCCATAGCGGCAGGGGACCTGGGAACTCTGAGCCGATGGAGGACCACATGGGAAGGGACTTAGTGTTCTGACAAACTTACAGAACAGAGGACAGATACAATCATTTTCTGTATTTTATATGAAAGGAAAATGAAGCCTCAGAAACATAGCGACCTGTCCAGGATGGTACAACTGTTGGGGCCGTGCCAGGAGGAGTCTGGGCAGACTAGAGTTTCACCTCTTCACGTCCAGCCTGCTGCTGCCCAGTTCAGTTGCCCATCCTGGGATCTTGCCTGGCTTCCTAGTCATTGGTCACTATTTCCTTCCAGAAACTTCTCTCACCTTTGGTTGAAGTTTAGAACCTTGTAAGGCCACAGTCTCCTGTCAGAGTCCTTGTGTTTCCTTTGTCTTTGAACATTAGAGGTTGTTGGTGCCCTGAGACCTGTATGCCCTGCTTAGGCTCTGGCCTCTTTCCCTGCCTGTCATGTCTTAGCCATTGTTCTTCTGCCTTTCCCAGTGTCAGGGAATAGCCAGGTGCCCAAGGCCTTAACCACTGGTCCCAAGGTAAGGTGATTATGTAGTTGATAAGTAAACAAGCCACTGTCTTTCTGTAGGAGCTTCAGTGTGATGTTTCTGTGGAGGAGGACAGCCGACAGGAATGGACTTTCACTCTGTATGACTTCGACAACAATGGCAAAGTCACCCGTGAGGTAAGTGTACTTGCTGCCACTTGGCAGCCCTCAGGCATAGGAGCTGGAGAGCTGAACTCAGCCTGAGTCTGCTGCCCCCTCCTCCTGCCTGGTGGGGGGGTAGGGCTAGGGAAGGCTGCTGGGAGTATCCTGAAGGGTGTGCTGGCATCTGTCTGTGAGGATAAGGGCCAGAACGAGTACAGCTGAGCACCTCACAGTCCAGGGTTGGGGGTACCCCACTGGGGAGAGGTGGGAAACAGCGGCACAGTTCAAGGCTTTCCCAGAGAGGAATCCCAGGTTCCTACAATCTGTCCCTACTTCCTTCCTCTTGCCGTCCCCAAGCTCTAGCAGCTACCCTTGATTGCTTCATTGGGCCTCAAAGGCCACACAGGACAAGAGCAAGCAGCGGCTGTGACTGGTCTCAGTCCTGCCACCATTCAGAGCCTCCTACAACTCCTCCCAAGTTCTTCTCACCTTCTCCATGCCTCTGTCTCTGCAACAGCTGTGTACCAGGCTAAGCACTCAGCAGGGGAGACACAGTCTCAGCTCTCCATGTGTTGCTCTGACAACCCGATGAAGCAGAAAACACTAACAGGACAGGAGGGAGCAGCTTCTTGGAGGGACATCCCAGTGCTAAGCTGGCTCAGCCATGCAGCACGCTGGCCTGGGAGTGTGCCTGCCTAGCTGATCTCTGGTTAAGAACTGAAGGAGATTGGCCCTTGGCCCCTTTGCAGAGTAGTGGGTCTTAGGCCCTGGAAGCAACCCAGATTTCATTCCAGGGGCCAGGAAAGCCAAGGTGGGCTCAGGCTCAGCATCCTTCCCTCTTCCTCCCAGGCCTGCCTGCACTTTGAGGAGGGGTCTGTTAGAGATGGTGCTTGGCACCTGTGTGGAGATGTAAGACCAGGTGGGTGGGCTTTGTGTGGGCCTGCAGTGTCTCCAGAGTAATGAAAGCTTGGCCTCCATATCTCCTTATCCCAGTCAGGTTGGGACAAGTATTAGCTTCTCCACAGCATCTGCAGGAAGTCACCTTTAAGCTCTCTGAGGGGTATGTGGCTTTACAAAGCCCGCCTCTATCCCAAACTGTACCTTGGAGGCCTGAGAACCAGGTGGGAAGAGGAGGCTAACTAATGTTTAACTATGCATGCAGGATCCTAGCTCATCCTGTTGCAGCTAACAGCAACAGGAATGCATTGACTCATTCACCTGTAATTCAGTTCTGGGGGCTTCCTTTAAGTATGCATAGAACAGGCCTTTCTCATATCATAGCTGTTCTTCTCTTACTGTACACTCTCTTCATGGCACTGAATGCTCCCAGTTCTAGCCTGGATCCCTCCCTCTCAGGAATTTCTCCCATTCAAAATTTCCATACGCAGCTCAGAGTCAAATCTCACTGGCTTCTCAGCCAGCCTAGGTGGCTAGGCCATCTGTGCCGTCTTTGTCATACACGCCACAGTGAAGGTGGCCAGCTCTTGGTGACTGCCGTCTTCCTTTCTCCCTGTTGTATACATGTGAGGCACCTCCTGTGCATAGACCCTCCTTCAGAGTCCTTGCAAGAAGCAACAGGGGCAGATGCTCCTTTCTCCTTTCTTACTCATGTCCTTGGTAATGAAAGGAAGAAGCCACAAGGAAGGCAGGTGGCCCAGCATAGCCTGAAGCAAGCCTCTGGGCTGTGTCTTTTGAGGAGCTAGGATGCTGACTTTGGGTCGAGAACCCTGCCTGGCTCCTCTTCCATCTCTAGCCACAAAGCTCCCCTTTACACCTGCTGTACAAAGCTCTCCCACTCTTCTTCCTAGTGCGAGCACACGGATTTTGGTGTGTCCCGGAAAACAGGCTCCTGCCTCGCTGCATCTGCTGCATGGAGCCTGGGTGTGGGATGAACATGGGAACCTTTGGGCTCTTAATCATAAGAAGCAGTTAGGTCACCTGTGTCAACAGCTTTCTGCCACTGTACCAAATACTGAGCTACTCAGCTTTAAAAGGCAACAGGCTTACTCCAGTGCACAATGGTTGGTTCTGTTGTTTTGAGCCTGTGGCAAGGCAGCATATTCTGGCAGGTGTGCATGGAAAATCAAAACTGCTCACTTCAGTTGAAAGGAAGAGGAGAGAGAGAGAGAGAAGAAAGGACCAGGTCCCCTTTAGGAGCATGTCTTCAATGGCCTGAAGGCTCTCTACAAGGTCTTATCCCCTAAAAACTCCGTCAGCTCCCCATATGCCACCCTGAGACCGCACATTTACTGTATTGTCTTTATATAGTATAGTAGCAGCCTGTTTCTGTGTGCCATACCCTGGCTTTTAAGATGGTGGCAAAGCAGCTTCTTCAGCTCGGTGCTGAAGGCACCAAACAGGACCTCCATCATGGCTTTGGAAGATGGTGTAGCTCTAGAGCATGTAGCAGAGCTGTTCACGGAGCCATGGGAAGGACTGGAAGAGGGGTTCTGTGTGACCTCACCAGAGGAGCTCAGACAGCTGAGCATGCCAGGAGGGAGCAGCTGGAATCTGAGTCTCAAACTGATCCCCCCCACACACATACAGTTTGTCCTGCACATATTCTGGTCTGGTCTTTCCGAAGCTTTTGTTAAGAATTAAGTTAGTTGTCGATGTTGACGATTTGGGATATTTCTCAGAAGATTCTGGATTTCTGGCTTCTCTGAGTGGCCTCAGAGTCAGCCTAGCGAGGCATGTCCACCATGTTTCACGGGGATGCCTATGTCATGATAGACCGTTCATGCCTGGCTACAGCATCGCTAAGGTCATTCGTCTCTGCCTCAGCCTAAGGGAGGAGAGAGGAGAAGGCCAAGTCTCTTGGGGTCATGAAGAATTGCTGGGCAGTAGCTGAGTGTGTCTGGTGGAGAGTGTTTTTAAAGCAAGCGGCTGTTCCCCAGACAGCTGACCACAGATAACCGGAGCACAGAAGTCCCAGTAAGGGGTACTCTTCCTGACTCCAGTCAGAAGTCTCTGAGATCCTCCTCATAGAACGCCGTTGGAATCTCCATTCAGGCCAGAAATATTTGGTTAGGTTTCTCACTGATCAGTTTGTCTCCAGGGACACTTACCTCATGCTTCAGCAACAGAAATTGATCTTCCTCCATCCTGGAGGCTGGAGTTTAGGGCTGAGGCAGCAGCCCCCATGGTTCTGGTGAATACTCCCTTCCTAGTCTGTGGACATCTGCCTTCTTCCAGGCAGAGGACAAGTGAGCTGCAAGAGCAGAACAGCAGCATCTGTTCCCACACACCTCTCTCCCATCACCTCCATCACTCACTGATCCAGCCACAATGTCCATGGGGATGACTTCGGCAGAGGAGTGGTGGGGCCATAATCTAGTCCAGTGTATGGACAGAATCACATTTCTGGTTTTCCCTCTAAGAACAGGGGTGTGTAGCATCACTAGGTGCCTGTCACGTAGGAGGGTTGAGATCTGGTTTTTAAACTCTCCTCCTCCCGGATGAGGACCGCAGTGGCTCACAGTCACTCTGAGCTCTGAACTCCCTTCCATTTGCTGTCTTACTTCTTATTCTCTCCCTGAATCCACCATTCTGCCTCCAGCTCTGTGGAAAGGAGCTGGGAGCCTTCAGCATAGTGGCAGCCACCAACTCTCAGGTTGTTGGTGGCTGTACATTGCGGCTGAAGTACATGGGGTGTCTGCTTCCTCTCAAACAGGACATCACCAGCTTGCTGCACACCATCTATGAGGTGGTTGACTCCTCTGTGAACCATTCCCCCACATCAAGCAAGACACTGCGGGTGAAGCTCACTGTGGCCCCCGATGGGAGCCAGAGCAAGAGGAGTGTCCTTTTCAACCATACTGGTGAGAGGTGACAGAGTGGGTACCCACTTTGGGAAAGACAGGAAGGACCCAAGTCAGCCTGGGAGGGTGGGAGGAGAGGGTGGGAGGAGTCCCAGCTTCCCTGGACAGTTGCTTAGTGTACTTAAGGCTTCGGTGGGCCCTTGAAGGAGAAGGCCCCGGACTGGGGTGGGAGGGTTGCAGATGGAAGGCCCTGTGTAAACAAAGGCATAGAGATGAGACTGTAGCAAGAAGCTACAGGGACATGTTGTACAGAAGATGGCAGTCCAGGCCTTGGAGGGCAGCTTATGAATCTGGAGAGGTCAGTGGGACAGGCACCTAGCTTGATCTTCACTGGGCAAGCCCACCCGAAGTTCACCACAAAGCTATGGTGAAGCATGATGGGTATTTGTTGTTCTTGTTGTTGTTGTTTTGTTTGTTTGTTGAGGGCATAGTGCCAGGCAGTCCCAGGCAGAGCAGAGGTAGGTACTGACTAGTATTTCTTGGGCTTCTGGGATTCAGACCTGCAGAGCACGAGGCCCCGAGCAGACACCAAGCCTGCTGAGGAACTTCGTGGCTGGGAGAAGAAGCAGCGAGCCCCTCTCAGGTACGACTTGCACAGGCAGAGGCGGCAACCTCAGGCCCATGAACATATATTGAGCACCATCTGGATACATACATCTGAAGGACTTTGAGTAGCAGGCTCTATTTTGGGTCTTTTGCAGGGGCTCTGGATCTATTTCAGAAGCACAGATTTACAAATAAGACTCTAAATTTAAAAACAAAACACAGGAAAACAAACAACAACAACAAACAAACCCCTAGCTATAGTCCTTCACTGTATTCCATATAAAAAATCCTTCAGATTTTCTGCATGTGATTTGGATTAGCATATATTGGCTGTTCTTGACATGTTATGGACTCTAGATGGGGTTAGGACAGCACCTCGGGACCTAGCACAACTGGTGTTTCTACCAGGCACTATGTACACATTCCTTCACAACAGTGAGACAAAAACCTCCCATCCCTTAGGATGGCCTGGCTCTTCAGTGGGCTCGGAAAACCTTCATTTGCAGGCTTCTTTCAGAATCGTAGGTAAGGGCTTATAGATCTGCAGCTATCTGTCGTTTGGTCGCATCTGCATGAACAGAGGGAAGGCGGCTGTTCGGGCAAGTGTGGGATCATTCACATCTGGCACTAAAGGATGTAGTTGGAGAAGGACCGGTCCTTGATGTGAACTTGGAACAGACAGAACATTCTAGGATGCTGTTGGGTGGGCAGTGGACTGAGTGGAAGGCTGGCTTGAGAAGGGTGGGACTGGGGTACAGATGGGACAGGTGGTGGGCATCAGGGAAACAAAGGCATAGACCAGGGGGTTTCTGTCTCGGACCCCTTCTCCCAAGTCACAGGGCGGAATGAGCTGTGTGTTGGGCCTGTGCCTTCCCAGTCAACATACTTTTTGTCACAGGTTCCAGGGTGACAGCCACCTGGAGCAGCCAGGCTGCTACCACCATTGCGTGGATGAGAACATTGAGAGGAGAAACCACTACCTAGACCTGGCGGGGATAGAGAACTACGCGTCTCAGTTTGGGCCTGGTAAGGGACCGCTGGGCGGGGTGTCCACCGAAAACACAGTGCTGGGTAGCGGCCTTTGTTCCCTGAGGACTGGGGAGATGTGGAACTTTTTACTGGACATATCAGAGGCTCTTCTCAGAGACAGTTGCATTAAAGATGTTTCCAAAATGAAAGTAGTACTTGGACAAAGTTGGGCTAAACCCAGGAGAATGAGGGGGCTTCAAATCCAGCCAAAGTGGTCCCACCTAGGCCATCCCAGCTCTGGCCACGCATCAGCCACAGCTCCGGTACCCACTTGGTCCACGACAGTGCTGCACTGCCAGCCTCTGTGCCCCTGGACCTTGTTTCACCCCTGTTCCCTCTGTGTGGAGTGCTTTCTCCGTTCCCTATGCACTTCCCTTTATACATGTAGAATTGTCCCATCCGTCATCATCTGGCCTCTCAGCAGACGGGAGGGTTCCCTGTCCTGTGGAGGAGGGTCAATAGCTCAGACAGAGAGGTGGTGGCACCTGGGGACCCCGGGGCAGCCCAGTGCACACAGTGGGCACTCATGAAGTATCTGTTGGATTGGTTCCTAGGCTCCCCTTCGGTGGCCCAGAAGTCAGAGCTGCCCCCTCGAATCTCCAACCCCACTCGCTCTCGCTCCCACGAGCCAGAAGCTGCCCACATCCCACACCGGAGGCCCCAAGGTGTGGACCCCGGCTCTTTCCACCTCCTTGATACCCCATTTGCCAAGGCATCAGAGCTCCAGCAACGGCTTCGGAGTGCTCAGGATGGGAGCAAGCACTTTGTGAGGTCCCCCAAGGCCCAGGGCAAGAACATGGGAATGGGCCACGGGGCCAGAGGTGCAAGAAGCAAGCCCCCACTTGTGCCCACTACCCACACTGTGTCCCCCTCTGCCCACTTGGCCACCAGCCCAGCCCTCCTCCCCACCCTGGCACCCCTGGGGCACAAGAAGCACAAGCATCGACCCAAGGAAAACCAGGCCAGCTGCCGGGGCCTGCAGGCCCCACTGGCTGCAGGAGGCGCCACGGTCATGGGTCGGGAGCAGGTCAGGGAGCTACCTGCTCTGGTGGTGTATGAGAGCCAGGCTGGGCAGGCCGTCCAGAGACATGAGCACCACCACCATCACGAACATCACCACCACTACCACCACTTCTACCAGCCCTAAGCCCCAGCAGGCCACCACATGAAGGACCCACCCCCACGCCTCGAGGCATTATTATTCTATTAATTATTGTTATTATGACAATTATTGTTATTAATAATTATTGTTACTCCACTAATATTTAGCTAGCTTTCATGTAGAAGATATATGGAAACACAGAACTAAACTTTTATTTATATGTTGTGGGGATTATATAACTCACCCAAGAAGTGACTCTGGGTTTGGAAGGGTCCTTGGGCTACCCCAGCTGCAGGGTCCACGCAGATCTTCCCAAACCACAGGAGCCCTCGGCCCAGCTGCCCCACTTCTGCTCTTCCGGGAGTGCACCCTTGCCTGGCCAAGCTTCAGAGACCCTCAAGAGCTCCGGAGGACAACAGCTGCTACCTCTCAGTGTTATTCCGGTCTGACTTCACCCTTAACCGACTGTCACGTGCTCC
The DNA here is from genome assembly GCF_000317375.1 of Microtus ochrogaster. Lineage (NCBI taxonomy): Eukaryota > Metazoa > Chordata > Mammalia > Rodentia > Cricetidae > Microtus > Microtus ochrogaster. Next base: position 4,718,338 of record NW_004949113.1, read on the forward strand.
AGGGGCTTTTGGTGGACTGCATCGCAGTGCCCTCCCTGCCCTCGTGTTTCCACACCTCAGCCCAGACCCTTAGCTGTGCTTTCTGGAGTTGCTGCCTCACCTTTTTTTTTCTGCCATGCACAATGTGGAAGTTCCCCTCTCCCTCCGTGCGCCCCCCTTTGCTTTTAAAGGATGCACCTGTATTTAAGGATTGTCCTTGGAGCCAGCCTTCTCCTTTTGGAAACTGCTACAGAGAGAAGCAGCCACATAAAGAAGCATGGTTTCCCAAGATGGCACCATTGTATGACGGAGGGTATGAAACCTGAGTTTGCCATCAGCAGATACACTTTGTGGCTCTCTGGCAACCTTTGTAACTATAGGTAGATGCTGCCTGTCCGTGTCTCTGTATCTTTCTATAAATACACTCTCAGGTATCTTTGCTGGTGTGCAGAAATCACTGCGCTGCTCTGTGGAAGCTCCTGCAACCCAGATGTGCCCCGTGTGCTTTGTGTAAGGTCGCTCGTCCATCAGACGTAGGCAACCGCCTCCCTCTTATAAGAGGTCATTTCTTTGGGTTTGAAGTCTGCAGTTTTGGAGAAACCTGCTTGGGTGTAGAAGCTTAGAGTAGAATAGGGATATCAGATGAGACCGTGGGGCAGCGTCCTTCACAGAGCAGGATTTTATCAGACAAGAGCTAGAGAAACCAGGAAAGGACCACTGTCAACACTGGAGCAAAGGCTGAGGGGCAGTGGAACCCAGAATGGCACTAAGCTACTCCTACACCTGAAAGGTGACGGTTGAAAGGCACCTGGAAGCTGTGACCTTTGTTCAGGGAATGTAAGGGGATGTGTGGAACCCTCAGGGGTGGAAGTCCTGACTCTCTCCCCTGCCTCTTCTGCATCCTTCTGTAGTGGCATCTGGTGACGGTCTTGGGAGCAGGGAGGAATCTGGGTAAGGTCCCCGAGAGAGTCTGACCCCAGAAGGAAATGATCGCAGCTGTCTGCCCTGCCCCTTTGTCTCCCGAGTTTAGCATGGTTGGTAAGCATGGACTTCTGGGGGTAGTCAGCATTAGTTGTTTTTATGGTGTTCATTTTCCTGGTTGTTGGTCTGCTTAGGACTGGTTGATGCAATCCTCAAGACATCACTCTGAGGAAACAGGAAATAAAAGTCCAGGGCCTGCATCTGAGGCTCAGAGAGGTAGAGAACCTGCGGGAGTCACATGGTAGGTGGCAGCGTTGTGTCCTAGTTGTCAGCATCCCTAACACCGTGAAGGGTGTGAGCCCTGGCTTTTGCTCACATGTAGTTGTGAGTTTCTGTTTGATTAGAATCCAACTCACAGGAAGTGACTGTAGCCAAACCAAATGGGCAAGGCATTGTGGGAGCTGGCTTTGAGATGACAGACTCCAATATGAATGAACCAGGGTTTTTGTTCCTGAGTTACTCCGTGTCAGCAGGCCTGAGCTACTGACATTCTGGGTCCAGGACCAGGAGAAAAGAATTTCTAGGAAACAAAAGCCTGATGAGGAGTTGTGAAAGGCTGGGTTTAGATCAGGTAGTCACCCCTGGACCAATCACCATGCCCCACCTGGTATGTGACCACTTGCCACAGGAGGCAGGGTCAGCACTGATAACAGCTGGGGCAGGGAGGAGGGAGAGACAGCCAGAAAACAAAACAAGGGAAAAATAAAAACCCAGTGGACTCCAGGTCCAAAGTTGCCATGAGCAACTCTGCCTAGGGAGTGGGAGCTGCTGGCTTTAGAACATGGATCCTCAGCCTAGGGAGGAAGGGGCCCCCCCTTCCTACTAACTTAAAAGTCATCTTATAAAAATAGTACCGTGTTCACCTGTAAAAGCCCATAGAAGCTTAGAGTAAAAGGGAACTCACCAGGCTCCATGCCAGCATTCAGGTCCAGATGCCCTGCAGGACCGTGGGTGCAATATGGTGACTGGGGCAGAAACTGGCCAGGCTGCAGGGACTCAAGGCCCGACTCCCTTTCCTCAGCACGCATTGTAAGTGAAATGCTGCTCCCTCGTGAGCACAATCCAGATGCTGGCTGTCTTCATTACTAGAATAAATGCATTCTATAGAATATATCAAATTTAAATTTTGTTAATTTAAAAAAACTTCAGAGTTTGAAGCAGTTGTGTAACAGTAACCTTGAACTCCCCACCCAGAAGTTTCAAATACTGACATTTTGCACTATTTCTTTCTGATCTATTTTTATGAGAGAAAACCCGGCAGTTATGTTCAGTCCCCTCCCCACCTTGTTCTTTTATTTTTATCCAAGGACCAGCATAGCGTTCATTCTTAGGCTCTTTTCTCTGCAGCCCAATGCGCTTGGGGACCTCCTCCCGAGTCACTGAACTCTCTCCCCCTAACAGCTGCTCAGCCCTCTCTTGCTCAGGGGCACTGTCACCTCCCGGCATCCTTCGCCGTGACATACTGCACAGAGGGTCCTTGTACGTAACTTGTCTCGCTGTCTACTCTTGAGACAGAAAGTGGCAGAAGGTGTCAATACAGAGCTGCTGGTTTCAATAGCAAGTGTGGTGTCCGTTTTGAAGCTATTGTAGGTGACCCCTTAAAGGTGGTTATAGCAAATAATTAGGAGGAGCCGGAAGGAGAAAGGAGAGAGGGAGGAAGGTAGAGGAGATGAAGTTGGATCCTTTGTGTAGATGTGACCCAGTTCCCGGGCACAGCTGCTGCTTCTCTGGCCCCTGAGCTCTGAGCACCTAGCATCCCTGGAGCCTAGAGAAGTATCTGAGTTTGTTTTTGTTTGTTTGATTTAAAGCATCATGGCCTTGCAGCTTTAAGCACACACGTGTGCACAGCACTAGCTGCTTGGTGGGAGGGTGGATAGCCACTGTGCTCTCACCTCCCCTTCTCGGGAACACCGCACATCCAGCCATGCCAATTAGGCATTTTGGCAAAGGGCATAGCCAGGACCTGTTTGCCCTTCTCCTTTGCCCTGCATTCACATCTCAGATTTCTCAGGTTGCTGCTGGGCCTGAGGATCAAAAGCCAGAGAGGAGAAGAGAGGGGCTACCTGTCAAAAGTCATTCTAACGAGCAGCCCCTGTGTCCCCTGACCCAGGCTATAGATGCCACCCAGCAGCCTCAGCTCTGTGTGAAGGTGCGGGCTGCCAGCCACACCCTAGGGGATTGCACACTCCAAATTCTCCAAAGCAACCTTGCCCTTTACCCAGCTTCACTCTAGCAACCAATTTCCTGGTGTTGGCCTTGGTTTCCTACCATTCCCAGTGCGGCAGCAGGGCTGTGTCTGTAGAGACGGTGAAGATGAGATAGCTGCCTGCCTTACTGATACTAGACGCAGGCACAGGCCATCCTTCCCATCATTAAACTCCCCCCGCCTCACCCCAGATTTCCCCTTCATTTGGGGCTCTGATCTGCTCTGAGGCAGCAGAACCTTGAAGCCAACCCCCGTCTTTCCCGATATATTTTCTTTTGGAGGGATCCCAATGCCCAGTATCTGGTCCCAGGAAGTGACAGGGTTTAACTTAAACACCCGGCTTCCAGCTGACCCAGTGGGTGCTTTGCTCTCTCCCAGCCTTCCAAGCAATCCTGCTACATGGAGCCCATCAGCCTGGCAGCTAAGAGTTAACTCACTGAGGCCCAGGCCCCTCCTGGTGTGACTTGAGAACAGGCCAGCCCATCAGTGGATGGAAGCTGCATTCAGAACCACCTGGAGGAAGTTACAGAGGCCAGTCTCTTGGTCCCATCTCTGACGATGCTGATTTTGGAGTCTGGGATGTAGTCTGACCATTAAGTGTATTGAGTGAGATAGGAGGGAGATAAGGAGAGACACCCCCTCCTGTGCTGTAATAGGGACCCCAAAAACTCCACAGAACTTAGAATAAGTGACCATAACCTAGGCAAAGGACCAGGCTGGAGGGCTCAGTACCTCTATTTGTATGGGTAAAGTTTCTCCTACCTGTGCTGCCATTGGCTCTCACGAGCCCGTCTACACCATTGCCACAAAGCCACAAACCTTCCAGAGAGTGGGACTTACTGAGATCTAGTGGCCCCAGTTGGAGTGGTCCACGTGACACTGACATGGACACAGACTTCACCCTTCACTTAAGAGGAGATCTGGCATTGATAAGATAGGCATACACATTCCTGCACTTGGCCTTGGAGCCCTGGGCCAAGATTGACTTGGCAACGTAGAACTCCGTGTGACCACCACTTTGTTTACAAGGTGCCAGGTTACTGTGAGAGCCAGCTTTGGCAGACCCCTCTCCCCAGGTAGAAAGGTGGATGGAGAAACCATTTGGGGCTTAGCTCTCAGAGTGAGAAGCAGAGACGGCCAAAGATCTTAAAGGTTCCCAGGTTGACGGGGTTATTCCTCACCTCCACCAGCGTTTTGATGCCCTATGTTAACTAGTGTTTCTCTGCTTGATATTTCTGAAAACAAAATTCTGGACGCATTCATCAAAGCAGACCACAAAATCTGTTCATCCTTTTCCAACCAGGCTGTTCTTCCTGGAGCCTTAGCAAGTCCAGCAGAGGGCAGCAAGCCATGCGTGCCTTCAAACCTGGTCCCGAGTTTCTGTCTTGTCTGCAACCTCCAAGTGGGGTTCTTCGGGGGGCCCCGTGTGTCTGTAGGTGGTTAGTGAATAGGAGAGAGAGCATGTTGGTGAAAGAAATAAGGCACCCGCTGCAAGACAACAGGGAAGTTTATGGCCTCATGTCAATCATAGCATCCTCCCTGATGGTGTCCTAGGGATAAAAGTGTGCATAGCAACGGCGTTGCTATCTTTTGATTTTGTTTTGAAAAACATACTTAAGATGTAGCTCAGTGCTAGAGCTCTTGCATAGCTTATGTTTGGCCTTGGGTTTGCCCTCTAGAACAACAGCAACAAAAAGCCAATAAAACAACACAGCAAAAGCAATAATTTAGTTTATTTAAAAAGAAACAAACCATTACTATGTTGTCTTTGGTTTTTTTCTGGTTGGTTGATTGGTTGGTTCCCGCCTCCCCCAGAACCAGTGACAATTTAGTCAAATGTTCTTTGTGGTTTTGAACAACTGATTGTGATTGGACGAGAAGGATCTTTCAATCATAGACACAGGAGAATGGAGAGACTTCAGTAGGCAAACTTGTCCAGACACTTGTCCCCAGAAGCCAACCCCAGACCAACTCAAGGCCTTTTTCCTACCTGAGGCACTTGCTGTCTACACAAAGGCACAGATTCCTTCCAGATACCCAGTACCTGGAACCTGGGGAGGGGCCGGACAATTCAGTAGTAAGCCCTGGACTACGTGCCCATCCCATATGTGGGAGAGGGCAGATAGAGCAGGGACAAGCCCAAGTTTCCCAGAGCTCTGGCCCACTCTTCCCCTTCCACTCAGTCGTCCTAGCTCCTATGCTAACCCCCAAGAGCTGGGGCAATCCTAGAAAGGCCCAGCATGTCTTGTTTGACTCATTTCAGAGTTTCAAAGACTTTGAATGAATGTCCAAAATCTAAAGTTTTCACTTAAAAAAAAAAAATCAAGGCTTGTTTTTTCATGAGAACGAGAAACTCAAAATCACCCTCCTCCATGCAGCAATCTGTGAGAGCTGAGTAGTGTCTGACCCTTCAAGTAATGTACAAGTCTCCCAGGGCCTGGGACCCATCCCTGGCCAAGGCTTCCCATCCTGGCCTAGCTGCCTTAGAGCTCATGGTACATGGTCTCTCATACTGCCCCTCTCGCGGGGAGCTGAGCTGGATCCGGGTGAGGGTGTGTTCCAGGCATGAGATGTCATTCACAGGAAGGTGTCAGGGGGCCCGGTGGCCTTCACCACATAACACATTACTCAAGTGAACAAGGCTGGCCATGGCAAAGCCCCAGAGGTGCGATTGCCCCAAACCTTGATTGCTTTGTCAAGTAGCCTGACGAAATCTACTCAGCTTTAAGCTCCTGGATCTGTGGAGCTTCCAGCAAGACAGGAGATGGGAAAGGGGTACCTTCCACATGGAGCTGCCTGGACTGATGCCACCCAGCTGCCCAGGAACGGGAGCAGAAAGACTGCTGGCTGGTCTGGAGAGCTCAGTGTGGGCAGGGGACCCCAATGCTGCCAGGGGACCCCAATGCTGCCTGTCCTGCTGCAGCTTCTGTAGGTTCAGGAGACCGCCCCAGTTGGCATGATTGACAGTACACTGCTCAGTGATACTGAGCAAGTGACCTGACTACTGATACCTTGGTTTCCTGCTTTCTAACGGGCTCACTAGTTCCCACGTCACGGACCTCCTGTGAAGATAAGTGGACCCACGGCTGTAAAGCTTCGGCACAGAGCATTGCATGTACGAGGCATATCATAAACAGAAGCTCCTGTCAGGAGAATATGGCCCCAGGAGACTGTAGGTGCTATCCTGCCCTCGTCCCAATTGCAGAGGTCCTTCTGCCGCATTCTTGAGAGTCACCCTACCTGGCCTGTTGCTTTTCTTGACCACATCCCATGGGGTTGTTCTTTCCCTCTATACCTGGCTTGTGGGGACTCGGAAGAGCCACCGTGCATCACCACGAGTCTGCCCCAACCCTGGTCTCAGAGAGTGACAACTCTGAGCCTACAGAGGTGGATAGAACTGGATGCTGGCAGCCTGTGGGGCCCTTCTTCAGAGAAATAGCAGCCTTCTAAAGCTTTTGACTGAATGGCCAGCAGGCATTGACTGAGACTAGCCAGGACCACGCCTTCTCCACAGGCCACCGTCACTGTCACTAGTTCAGGTAGTTTGAAAGAGAAAGAGTTCTGGAGACCTTCCAGGCTTACCAAGGGCCCTGCAGCTCGTGGATCCTGCGGTCCCTTCCTTCTCAGTGTTGATCAGCGTTTGTGGCTAGTTTGTGCTCAATCATCTCTGCAGTTCGTCTGCCAGGTTGCCTTGGACACTCCATGTGTGAGTACTTACCTGCTGTTTCTAGGGAGGTAGAGAGTGAGGTTCCCACCAGCCTGCCGTGACATGACACTGCCGTCAGCCAGCCTGTGCACATTGCCCCGTGCAGTCACTTAGTTCCTGGATACTGATACTCACTTTGAGTGTGGCTATAGGACCACATCCCCAGCCTGGCTTTGACTCCTCGAGACAATCCCAGCTTCCCCATGCTTGGGAACTGGGCAGGTCCTTCTGCTCTGGGCCCAGGGACTATTTTAAACAGTGAAATCCCCAGCACAGAGCAAAGCCCAGAAATTGTGAAAAGGACATGTAAGAGGAGAGCTAGAACCAGAGACCATGGTATTGTCCTGTTTTTCCCCAGCTGGGCATGAGCAGCTAGGCAGCCAGCAGCCAGCCATTTCAATGCTTTTCCATGTTCACGAATGACCGTGAAAATGCCCTAGATAATAACTTTGGAGTTGCATACGAAGATACACAGGTTGCTAAAAGCACAGTACAGCACCCATCAAGGATGGAACCCTCTTTTCAGATCTGTTTATGTCAGTTATGTGGTTTCCACCAAATCTTTGTTCACCAGAGACCAAGTACCCGGTTGAGTGCTAGTGAGAGGCCTGTACAATGACTAAAGGGTTCATACTCCTAGGCTCTTGCACAGCCTCCAGCCAGACCCAGCATGTGCCCGATACCAGTCTGAGAAGCGTCTCTGGTGATTGGCTTAGAAGCACAAGTAGGTAGTGGCATTGCTGTGCCAGGATCCTGCTGTCCAGCTCCTGTAGCATGCTTGTTCTGTGTCCAGGAAGTTGGCACAGGCTGAATGTTTGGGGGTGCAGAAGAGAGGAACAGTGGTGTTGATGTTATCTTGTGGGGTCTTAGCAGGGTTCATGTTACAGGGGCCCTAGGTGACCTGAGAGCCTCGGTGTGGTGTCCTAACTGAGGTCACTTGGTCCCACATCCCCTGACTCTGACCACAAAGTGTAGCATCTAGTTGTGATATAGTTGGTCCTGAGATTCCATGCCCAACCTTTCTAAGGCTGGCTTCCTTCCTTCCCCTTCCCTGAGCGTTGGCCTGTACATGCTACAGATGTCTTGCTATGGTTTCCTTATAACTCATCAGTCTGTGGTTACAAGGAGCTGCCAAACTTGAGCAGGGTTTGACATGGATTTGGGCAGAGCACAGAGTTGGGCCTCGCCGCTCAGAGATGACCATCTCAGACTCAGCTGGCCATTCCTTGGACCACACCCATTCCACGTTTATCTTCAGAGTTCTCTGCCCATGCTTTCTAGTATGTAGTAATCAACAATTGTGTCAGGAAGTGTTCTAGTCAATCAAAAGTGCTCACGAGAACCAAAGCAGGCGCCATCTTGATAGGCTTTCATAGAACTCACAGGCCAGTGGGGGTGGGGGAAGCTGTCACACAGTGGCATCGCTACAGGCTGGGCTGCCTTCTGTGGGGACATGGAGGTCTAACGGTGCATAACAGACTGAGGGTGTGAGAGAGTTAGAACCATGCGGAGGTGAGACTGCGAGATTGATGAGGAATTGGCCGGGTAGCAATCCAGCCAGGACCCCGAGGCATTGGGTGAGTGGCTGGAGGCCAGTGTGGGTGAGTGGCAAGGGAACCAGCCAGGGTCGGTAGGGTCTGGAAGGGATCCTGGTGGATGGTGTCCTCTGGAACCTAAGAGACATCAAAAAGTTGTAAGCTCAGCAGTGTGAGATAGCATACGCCACTGGCTAGGGCATGGTGAAAGGATTGGAAACCACCCTGCACGGGGAGCCTCACTGTAAGGCAAATGGTGACTCAGCACCACCTACTGTGGGTGTCTGTGGCATGCATCCCCATGAAGGTGCTCAGGATACACTAGTCTGTCTCCATCTTGGATGGGAACTACTGCTCCTGGTGTGCAGGGGTGCTGCCGCTCCAGATGCGTAAGGGCGTGCTGCTCCAGATGTGCAGGGGCGCTGCTGCTCCTGATGTGCAGGGTGGTGCTGCTCCAGATGTGCAGGGGCGCTGCCTCTCCAGATGTGCAGGGGTGCTGCCTCTCCAGATGTGCAGGGGCGCTGCTGCTCCTGATGTGCAGGGGCAGTCTTTAAGTGCAGGAAGGAACATAAAGTAAGGATGGAGGGAGAAGAGATAAAGAGAGGAGGGAGAGTGGGGAAGGTTAAGCAAAAGTAAACTAGAGGTGTATGGAGAAGCTCATGAAAACCCATTGCTTTGTAAGATAATTCAAAATAAATGTTTTGAAAAAGGAGTTTGAACAGAGGTACCATGTATGGGTGGAGAATGTCTTTCCCAGAAGCCATAATTTAACCAAAGATCCCAGTGCCAGGTTTGGGATACCTTCATCCGTTGTTAGTCAGGGAGGCCCCAGAGGTGCCCTCAAATACAGCTATGGCCATTGCGTTTGAGTGTCATCATACCTGGATAGTAAGACCCTACTCCTGAAGAGACAAGACTCTTTAAATTCGAGACACAGAGAAGTCAAGCTAGAACTGACCTGAAGACTTCCTTCCTAATGACTAGCTTTCATAGTGCCTATTCAGACTGCTGGGGGAAGAGGAGTCATCGTATTACCAAGCAGTGAACAGGATGCTTCAACACTGACCTTCCAGGAAGATGTGCCCACCGCTACAACAGTGGCGCCAATATACAAGGATAACCAAGCATTTTCAGATGGCATCTGAGGTCTGCTCCACAGGAGGGAATGCATGGCTGGTACTGTAAATCCAGTCAAAAGCCTGGGAGGTCATAGCCTGGAGGGGGAATACTGTTGTCTTGCTAAATGGATATACTGTCAAGCTACCTTGTAGATAGTCATGTTTAGACAGACGGGTTAGTGCTGCTCTCATCCCTGGTCGGGAAGCTCCGTTTTGCAGTGGTCAGTGGTTAATGCAGACTCGTAACTGGTCAGTACTCTGAAAATAAGTGACTGTTGAGTGTTCCATCCATATCAAGTCCCTGCCCCCAAGGCTCCAGAAACATTTCAGAAGAGGGGACAGCAAAACAAAGCTAAGAGCCAGAGAATGGGAACAAGAGTCTTCTGGACATGATGTGGCCACTGCTCCTACAAACACCGAGCGGCTGTGGTGGCGTGCATGAGACTGAGCACATGTGTGAAGCAGGTTAGGAAGCCCCGTGCCTACCGCAAGGAGTCGTTGGAAGTTAACGATTGCTGGGGGAGGGGAAGTGATTTTTCTTCAAGGACATAGCAGGTGGTAAGTCGCCCATGGTCCAGTGAACAGCTCATATCCATGCAACCATCCAAATCAAGTTCAGTGGTTTATCAGGAAGAAGAGGTCCAAGGGGAGTGGGAGAGGAAAAGAATTGGGAGATGGAGCTGAATCTGGTCAAGACACATTATATACATATATGAAATTGTCAAAGAACAAACTCTTTTTAAAAGAAGGGGGTGTGAGGCATGCAAGGATAGACATCTGGAGCCTGCGTGTCCCTCTGGTAATTGCTGAACTGGTGGCAGGAGGCAAGAAGGGAAGAACGGACTTGCGTCCCTCTGCCGGCAAAGTGGGGGGAGGGAGGGAGGGACAATATTGACTTTAACGTGGGGGATTTTAAAAGCCCCTGTGTTCCCACTTTGTGCTTTGCTTCTCACAGGCAACCCAGGACCTTTGAAGTCGGCCTGGCCCAGTGGGGAGCAGCTTCTGCAGAGAGAGATGCGGGAGGGGGGGGAGGGCTTCTGAGGAGAGGAGATGTGGGAGGGGCGGGGTCCAGCTTTTGTGGAAAGGAGCTGCTGAGAAAGGCCAAAGGGGCGGGCTTCTGTGAAGAAGAGATGCGGGGAGGAGCTGGGGGCGGGGTTCCGTGCGGGGGTGGGTGCAGGAAGGCTGAGGGGAAGGCGGGATTCTATGAAGAGGCTGTGCTCAGGGGGGTGGGAAAGGGGCCAGGGGCGGCGGAAACTATTAGGCACGCTCCAGCAAAAAGGCCGCAAATCCAATGATAATGTACATCTGTTCTAGGACTTTATAAGCTTTGAACATTTTTTATGGGCAGATAAGTGGGTCGTTTTCTTACCATAACTTAGAACTTCAAAGCGGAATGTGTGGATGATGCAAATTGCTGAAATATGAGATTTTCCTACAAAGAGGCTTCCAGAAAAGACAGGAGGAAAGGAGGGGAGGGACCGGAGGCTAATTGATGCCACCGCCTTTTATGTACACTGCAAAAACGGGACAGAAATTGATTTTTATGAAAAGTTGATGGGAGATGTGTGTGTGTGTGTGTGTGTGTGTGTGGTGGGGGGGTGACTTTGCCCCTCCTGTGGGGTCTGAGGTGGCAGTCCGAGGCTGCCCAGGCTGAGGTCAGCCCTGCTGACATAGCCTCTTCTCCCAAGTGTCACAGCAATGGGGACAACTAGGACATTTCTAGGCCAGCCAAGGATGTATCAACACAAGTCCTAGAACACCCACGGGGCTCACAAGCAGGAAGCATTTGGGGGAGCCTTGGAAGAGGCACTTTGTGGGAGCAGCATGATCCTGCACCCCCATATAGTTGTGTTGTTTTTGTCTGCCCCCCTTCTGCTCTAGCGTTTGGGGGTGGCTCCTAAGAGGAGCTCAGTACCAGTGAATGAACCAGATGAGAAAGAGGAGCTTCTTGGCAGGGAGGGTCAACAAGCTGCTTTTTTTTTTTTTTTAATTATGAACCCACCGTGGACAGCTCATTCTGAAAAGATGATAAGTCTGGCTTATAAGGTTGACTCCGACACCCTTTCTGTCCATAAGTGTGTAGCCTAAACTAGCCTGGACAAAGCGATCAGTTTTGCCAAGGGTCGGTTTGGGTGAAGTCATGTGGCTGGAGTGTGGCCTATGAGATGGAAAGGTGCAACCCACAAGGAACTCAGTAAAATGTTAAGGCTGCAGCCTTCTGGCCAGCTGCCAGAGACTAGTAGGGTGTGGGGCCCAGAGGCCACCACGGAGTTACGGCTCTCCTAGTACCTGGCAACCATCCAGTTATGTGGCTTTTCTCCGGAGAGGATTTCAAGACAATAATTTGGATACATGTTTATTTTGAAGTAAAACACCAGGAGGGGAGGGGGGAATCCAAACCAATGGCAGAGAGCAGCGAAGGGACACACACTGTCATAATCTTGTTCTCCAGGAGAGTGTGGGGAGCTTCCAGTAGGCACCCCCCCCTCCCCGCCCACCCTTACAGGGCCAAGGAGCTGAGAGATTATCCAGTCACTCCTGTCAGTCACTTGTTGAGGGCGGCTTAGCTCACCAGGCGCAGGAAGAGCTGTGCTGACACAGAGAGGCTTAAACAGAGCAGCAGGTGCGGGGCTGGGCCCTGGAAATGGTGCTACCACTCTGATGATCCCTGACCGGGCAGAGCCTATGACTTAGGCTTGCTGGAGGATCCCAGTCTTTGCTTCCTAGGAGCTCAGAGGACCAGGTGAGGTTGGGTAAGGGAAAGTCTGTCTCCTGGGAGCCCATCCAGGTCTAGGAGAAGCAGACCTGAGAAGGTTAAAGTGTATTCGGCGGTAGCTGGATTGCTGGGGTAAGCTGGAGAATCTTGTCCCCCACCCATCGACATCCTGGACCTCAGGTCTCAGTTTGTGACATATGCCCCTTCTCTCTTCCTGTCACCACCCACTCCTGGGCCCCGCTCTGGGGCCACCAACGAAGACAGGAAGTCCTCCATCTCCCACAGCTCCTGTTAAGTCCCCTGACTGCTACCCTGTGCTGGCCACCTTCCTTTTTGTCTGTTTGCTGTCTTCTCCTGGAGTCTCTGGGGTCTATGTTAGCATTCTGTTTAAGAATTCTCACCTCCATGACCTCCCCTAAAGAATACGGTGCTCACAGTCCAGGCTCTCAGATCAGATAGACAATGCTCATCGTCTCTGACACCTTGCTATGGATTTTCTTGTCTTGGAACCCGTGAGACTGTTCTGTAACAGGTTTCCTGGTTGGTCTCATGGAAGTTTGTCAGGGTGCAGAGCGCAGCTCCCCTTAGGCCCCACAAAGGTGCCCACCTGCTCCCTGTCTCCCTTCTCTGTATTCCTTGGGAATGCAGCCTTTGGTTCTGAGTTCAAGAATAAAAACAGTTCTCGGCCTGTCTCACATTAAATGTCCTGACTAACTTCTGGTCAATATGTAGCTCCTGGGACCCTTCCTTAGAGATGGCTTACTATATGCTTATCGCCTTTCTACCCTGCCTCTCCCTCCTCCGTTTAGCGATATGGAAAGCAGAAGTTATGGCTACAATTTTAGGTACCAAAATTGATCGTGAGGACAAAGTCTATACTCTAGAGATGCTGGAGTGGCAAGAAGAAGGTTGTGTCCCTAAGGACGTGGAGGAGCAAGGTCTCTATGCTGGAGGAGATGTCTGTGTTGACTATTCTGTGAAAAGACATCAACTCCGTTCTTGTTTGACCGCTCTCACTTGCAGCCAGACCTAATCTCTACTGGGATTGCTTTCCTGATGTCATAATCTGTTCCATCTCGTCCAGCCTGGGGTTTGTAGCTCTCAGCTTTACCTAACCTTCCTTATAAAATGGTGTCATACACGGGTGCATAGAACCTGTCTGAGATATCTTTGCTGGTTCCTGTACCCATATAATTATTTACAGATAAAAAAATTATTGGAATAGGATATTATTCAGACTTCAGTGCTGGCCCCCTTCTCTTCCCCTCAGACTCCCTGGGTCTCGTCTGCTCCATGGCTTCAGGGACCATCTTTATATTTAGACTAACAGAGTTCTAATGACATCTGCCTTGAACTCAGTCTCTCGCCCTAAAACTTGTTCTCTGTTTAGCAAACGACAAAGACAGAACTCCCAGTAGCCCATCTGCGATTCCTCCCTTGTCTCCTCGCCTTGGTACAGCTACTTTAGGGGCTCACTCCCCTTCTGTTGGTTCCTAACCACAGACAGAAAGCATGCTCACACACCAGTATGATCAAGTTTTCCCACACAGACTCATCCCATGGCTATAGGGACAAGGGCTCAGCTCTGCACATGACACTCTGGCCCTCAGAGTGATCCCCGTGCCCATTTCCTGTATCACTTGTTCCACTTGCACCATCTGGCTGCCTGTGCTACTGTTCATCCTGTAGGCATGTGCTAGGTAACACCCCACCTGCATGGAGGCCCTGCGTGGCCATCCATTTGCTCTGTCGTCCTGGGTGGACCCTTTTCATCTTCTGCAAATCTCAGCATATTTCTCTCGACCATGAATTGGTGATAGCATCTAAGTCACTGGCCAGCCTGAGCAAGGAGGGCCTTCACACTGCCATCAGCAAGAATGGGGGTGTCCACCGCCCACACTGATGCCAAAGGCCACGCATGACCTCAGGGGTTCCTCCCTGTCTTCTAACACACGTTGACCTAGATCCACTTCTTTATGACCTGGGGACCAGACTGACCCGGACTAGGCATAGCAGCTGCCAGCTCTTTTCCGAAGAAAGTAAGTGTGGGGAGGGGGCGTGGGGAGATGGCAGGACAGACAAGCACCCCCTAAACCGTCTGCAAGCAGCCCATACTAGCAGCATCAGATATGGGGATTAGGAATTAAGAAGCACAGTTTACTGATAAAATAGAAGAGGCAATTAAGCTAATGAAGGATCACTTTGTTGATTTGCATGCTGTAATTAACACGCGTTCATTGTCTGTTTTGAAGGCTAGCATGACACAGGTTCAGGCGCCAGCTCAAACACAGTGACAGTCTAAGCACTGCCCAACAGCTGCCCAGATGTTGCTCAAAGCTCGACAGAGAGCCTGGCGAGGGACTGATGCTACAAGGGGAGACACCACTTGTTGCTCCGCTCATCCTTTTGAGACGTCCCTTGGGAGATGGGACACTTGGTGTCTGTGTTTTCATCCTTGCTTAGATAGATGCAGCCCCTCCTCATTTTAACCAGCAACCCATGGACTTTCTCGTGGTGCCTGTGGTGGCCTTGCTTGTCCCGTGGTAGGTTTTCCAACCACATCTGTGTATGAACAGACATCAGAGCTAGCCCTGTGTGAGTCCTGGGATACAAGATTCCTTAGGTGGCTCTCCTGGGACCAAGTGAACTGGGAGGGCAGGCCTGAGTTGCCTCCCTAGTTACCACCTAGTTATCTAGTTACCTGGCTGGAAGCAAGGCAGCTAAGCTTTGTGGTCCTAAGGCTTCTTGCTTGTGGAAACCTTGAAAGTCTGAAGAAGGGCTTGGAGAGATGGCTTAGACATTAAGAGCACCGGCTGTTTTTCCAGAGCTCCTGAGTTCAGTTCCCAGCAACCACATGGTAACTCACAACCATCTGTAATGAGGTCTAATGCCCTCTTATGACCTGCAGGCAAAACACTGTATATGTAATAAATAAATCTTAAAAGGAAGACAGACAGACAGACAGACTGAAAGTCTGAAGGAAGCACTGCAGAGTTCACCTCTCCAGGGAGGGGGAGGAGGAGCCATTGTCTAGCTAGATGCAGAAATAACTGTGCTCAGATCCCACGGCCCCCACCTACATGAGAGTCTCTTGTCTCTGTCAGCTGTACTCTGTGAGCCTCTTACTGTTCCCATTATACAGACAAGAACATTGAGGCTGTTTTGATGAGTGAGAGCTGACCGTGTGGCAGGAGGAATGAAGGGGCTGTTAACAAAAGTGAGGGGACCACCTGTGGCATTTCAGTGAGGCTCTGCCTGGCCCTCTCCCTCCCCACTGTGAGTTCCTTGAGACCATGAGGTGTGGTGACTCAGACTTGTAATCCCAGCCCTTGGTGGGAGGCTGAGGCAAGAGGATCAAGAGCTTGAGGCTAGCTTGCTCAACAGAACAAGAGCCTGCTCCCCCCCCCCCATGTAAACACAAGCCCACAATAGCAGCAAGGGCCCTGGCTTCCCGGGAGGATGGACTGCATCTGAAAAGCGGTAAACTGAGACCCTTGCCTCCCACAGGCTGCTCAGGTTAGTGTTTACGCACAGCCATAGAGAAGCATGCTGCAGCAGTAAGTGCCCATTTGGTCGTGGGCCCAGTTTTCAAATATGGTGTCTCAGTTGATTCCAGACCCTGTCAAGCTGACAACCAAGACTTGCCATCATACCTGAGAGAGTTGGCTTTAAAGTCACAACCTGCCATAAATTACAATCACCTGAGTAGGCAGCTGCACCTGAAGAATTGAATTGTCCTGATTGCTTTTGGTGCTGTGGGAACATACACACACACACACACACACACACACACACACACACACACACCACACCACACCACACCACACCACACCACATACACACACATTGTAGGTGGCCCCTTCTGGTAGCAATCCAGACAAAAAAGCAGAAGGAAGCTACAGCTAGGCCTCCCTCTTGCCCTGGAGCTGACTTACCCCATTGCTATTGCTGTTGCTGATTTCGTCACTGACATCGGGTTTCTGCCATGGAGTAGGGACCAGTGGCTCTCCAGAAACTTCCAGGTTTCTGACTCCAGCGTGGGACTGCTGAAACACCCAGTCTTATAGCCTGAGCTACTAACTGGTTGTCAGCCTCCCCAGGGAGAGACAGCCGCTATAGAACCCTGACACACCTCGGGATAGGCCTATGAGGAAAGGCTCAGGAAGGGTTTTCTGAAGAAACTCCCAAGACACACACACACACACACACACACACACACACACACACACACACACACATACACACACACCCCTCCAGTGGCTGTCACCCTCCCACAGGTCACGTGGACAGAAAAGTCTGTGGGACAATGTGGTGCTGCCTGACTTTACCCTTTCCTGAGAGCCTCACATTGTCACCACCGCTCGGGCAGCTGCCATCCTTTGTTGACGTCAGAACTCAGTGAAGGCCAGCAGCTCTCCGGGAATCCTCCCCACCAGATTGGGGCTACGGAAGCAATCCAGCTTTGTGGATCAGACAGCTAGCATGCTTTCAGCCTCTCCAGTGTGTAGATGGTTGTGGGACTTCTCAGACCCTATTCGTGTAAGCCAAGTGGAGGTCCCTTTTAGTATATATGCAGTGAATTTAATGTTTATATGATATGTAATAATGAAAATAATATCACACATGATATGCCTCTGTCCCTCCCTTTCTCTCTCTCACACACACATATATACACACAAACACACATACTGAGTTCTTTTTGTCTAAGGAAACTTGCCTAAAATAGTAGGGGCATCAAATGTCTCTGCTACCTCTGTATCTGCACCCGCAAAATTGGACTGTCACATTCAAGAGAGACAGAAGCAGTCATGGGGCTTCAAGGACTTCCCGTCTACTCCCTGGGGCTCATTCTGAGGGAAGACCTCAAGACTGAAACAACTGCACAGGGGTGGCCCCACCTCAGTTTCCCTCTCTAGACATGCCCTTGCCAGCAGAGATTTGTGAAAGTCACTTTTATTTATTTGTGTGTTTATGTGCACACACACACCCGCACGTGAGCCACAGCCCCTGTGGAGGTCAGAGGACAATTTACTGGGGTCACTTCTTTCTACCATGTGGATCCTGGGGTTTCAAGCTTGCTCAACCACACCCTTGCCCTCTGAGTTGTCTTGATAATCTTTGGGGGAGAGAGGGCAAGTCTTACTATGTAGTCCAGGCTGGCCCTAAATGCACGATTCTTCTGCTTTAGCCTTCCTTGCAATAGGAATACAGGTTTGTACCACCATGTCCAGCTACACAGGCTCTACCGTGTGGGTGTGTGACACGCTCAGAGGGGCTGAAGATGACTTCTGGAAATGTAGATCGATGGGTGGAATCATTTGCTAAGTTCTTAGGGAACTTACAGAATGCAGATGCTGTGCCCCCTGTACCCCCTATGCCGCCTTGGATGCTCACGTGATAAAAGATCATGAAATGGCTGTTGTTGTTTTATAACTGCAAACAGGAGAAATCACAATGGCCTAAGCAAACAAACAAATGAGGAAACTAGCAATCAGGTACAGCTTGATCTAGGTGCTAAAATCAACAGAACTCATTGTCTGTCTTGCACCGTTTAGGGCTCTGTTTCCTTAGTTCTTCTTAGACAAGCTCCCTGGGAGCTCCAATCTTGCCTTATCATGCCAAGATCAGCAAGAAGCACTTCTCTTTGGTTCTGATAAGGTCACATGCTCACTCCAAAATTAATCATTATAGTCAGAAGTATGCAATGACAGGCAGGTTCTGAATTACACACAGTCTCAGAGCTACAGTAGAATCTACAGTGCTTGAGGCTGCGTTCCATACAACCCACTAAGATGCTCTGCTTGGAGGATGCAAGATACTGGTAGCTCAGCCACCTGATGTCAGCTCCTGGAGCCTGCCAGGTTGGGATACCCTTCTCTGTATCTGTGGCAGCCTCCACCCTTACATTCGCACCACTCCCCAAGTCCTAAATGCCACCCAGTCCCTGTCTCTCTCCTCCAGGCAAAAGGAAAGGGGCGGTGCCCGTTATCTCATTAGTCTCTCTGACATCTTTTGTCACCTATCAGGGGAACAAGCAACCCCTTTGATCACAGCAAAAGGAGAGAACATTTAACACGCAGCCCAGGAAGATTCCCCTGGCAGAGGCTGCCAAGACAGTCACTGGCAGGCCCTGGGTGGAAACATGATTTTGTAACTGCAGACTTGCTTATCTGAGCTCTGATATCGAGAATGGGTCCCTCACCTGCCAACCCTGGTTAATCAGACCAGGGATGGCTTCCAGCCAAAGGGATTTCCGTAATGACAGAAGTCACAGCCTTTGATGCATGGGGGATGACAGCCTGGAAAGGCTGTATCTCGTGGGAATAGAACCCTGAGCTGGGAGTCGGAAATCTCATGTGCTGTGGAATAATCCTTCTGTACACTGTGAGTATGTATTACTCTCATTGGTTAATAAAGAAGCTGATCGGCCTATAGCAAGGCAGGATAAAGTTAGGCGAGACAATCAAACTGAGGATACTGGAATGAAGAAGGGCGGAGTGAGAAAGTTCCTGGAAGATGCAGAGAGAGCAAGATGGACACGCTGTAGTGAGAAAAGGTACCAAGTCACATGGCAAAGCACAGATTAAAAAATATGGGTTAATTTAAGTGTAAGAGTTAGCTAGTAACAAGCCTGAGCAATTGGCTGAGCATTTGTAATTAGTATTGAGTCACCATGTTGGAGAAAGGATGCAGCAACAGATCTTCAGCAAACTTTAGTTCATTCAAGAATAAGAATAGGGTCTGGAGAGAGGGCTCATAAGAGCACTGGTTGCTCTTCCAGAGGTCCTGGGTTCAACTCCTAGCACCTATATGGCAGCCCGCAACTGTCTGTAACTCCAGTTCTAGTGGATCTGACACCTTCACATCAATGCACATAAAATAAAGTTAAATAAATTATAAAAAACGATTAAGAATAGAGGGCCACTCTTCCTCCTGACAGCTCCTTTGAGGGAACCCGACAGATCTCTAATGCTAAGAGTTCACAGCTGTGCATTAGCTCTTTCGTGACAACCCTACAAATCTGTGGCTGGAAACACATCACCTTTGGCTTAGGGAACTTGGGAATGAGGGGTCAGCGCATGTGGCTGAAAGGGTGTCACACATGCTGTGGCGATTTGAATGAGATGTTTCCAGTCTCCGGCATTTGAATACTCGGTCCACAGTTGGCACTATTTCCAGGAGGCTTAGGAGGTGTGGCCTTACTGGAGGAACTGTGTCACTAGGGATCAGCTTTGGAGTTTCCAAAGCCACAGTTAGCTCTCAGCTGGCCGCTCCACTCACCTGCTTGCTGTCACACTTCCCTACCGTGATGGTGGCGGACTCTTGCCCAATGCCGCCTTAAGCCCAAATAAACCCTTTCTTCTATAAGTTGCTTTGACCATGGTGTTTTATCACAACAGAAAAGTGACGACCATATACTCTGGCCTGGATTGTTCCCTGGGCAGAGGCTTCATGCTCATCCAGGCAGCCCTCTTCCTCATCACCATCTTGGTCCTGAGACATCTTAGACAGAGAGGAGCCTCAGGGTCAAACTCCAGCTCTGACCACCAGGGAACCCAAAGCCTCTGTCATTAGCGTTCCGTTTCTGTAAGAAATCCTTCAGACAATCAGCTTACAAAGAGGGCAGGAGTTAGGCATGATAGCACAAACCACATTACACAGGAGACGGAGGAAGGGGGACCACTGGCTAGGAGTCAGCAAGGTCATGTTTCAAGGGGAAAAATAGACAAAAAAAAAAAAAAAAGAAGTAACAACAAAAGGAAAAATTTATTTATTTTGGCTCATAATTTTGGAGGTTTCGGCCCGTGGTTAATTTCCTCTGGTACTTTGAGGTTCATCATGGTGACTGTGGCAAAACCCTTCACCTCATGGATGAAATGAAAGAGGATGGCTGACGTCCCAGTATTCTCTCCAGAGGCACACCCCAGTGACCTCATTTATTTCCCCTAGGCCCCACCCTTTTATTTTCAGTTTCATTTACTTTTATTTTATATGTATGCATATGTGTCTGCACATACGTATGGACACCATGGCTGGCCAGAAGAGGGTGTCGGGTCCCCTAGAACTTGACTTACAGATGGGTGTGAGCCATATCTCGTTGATGCTGGGAACTGAACCTGGGTCCTCTGGAAAAATCAGCAGGCACTCTTAACCACTGAGCCATCTCTCCAGGCCTAGGCCCCACCAATTAAAGCTTCTACCATCTCCCAGATGTGCTGGGGACCACAATGCCCTTGAGAAGTGCTTTTCTGAACCAAATCACATTCTCTGCATCCATCTGTATACCCAGAGGAGAGTGCACAAAACCCAAAAGCACATCTTGGCAAACTATTACTGCACAGATACTCCTTGGACAGATCTCCTAAGACTAAAAGGCAGAACATCCCTTCAGCAGATTATCTGGGACCCCCCCCCACACACACACATACCATGTCTTCTTGAGAAGCACCTCACTCCCCAGAACAGAAAACCATCACCTGGACTTCAAATGTTAGGCTTTTCTCATTTCTTCTTAGAATTTGTGGTGGCTGACTTTATAGGTCTACTTGCTCAAGACATGGTGTGCCCAGATAGCTAGCTAATCTGTGTCTCTGAGGGTCATCTGAGAAGAAACAGCAGAGTTTTGTGGGTTATGGGAAGAAGGCGGTGGCATTATCCAATCCTGCTAGAGACTAACAGCAAAGGGCAGAGAAGACTGGACTGGTCTCCCTCTGCCTGACTGCTGAGCAGTGCACCTATCTTCCCCTGCCTTGAATGTGTCCTGTTTCCAGGCCTTCGCTTTGCTGCAGAGGCTGTGGGACATCTTAGCCACCATAAGCTCGTGAATTCAATGCCTTTGGATAAATCTCTTTACAGAACTTTGTCCCTGTACCCTGTTTCTTGGGGTCGCCCGCTGGCTCCACCGTGTTTACCTCTGTACAGGCCCCTGCAGCTGGGTCTCACAGAGTAGTTGCTTCTCAGAAAGCTTCGCTTGCCCTCTTGAGTTCCTGCCCTGCGGGTGACAAAGACTGTGTGTCTAGAGATGTGAGACTCGTCAGATGTATTTTATCAAGATGTCTATCTGCATGGCTGTGAAATATATCGGTGACAAATAGGGTGCCCTTTACTTGGCTGTTGGCTCTGAATGGACATCTAGGTGCTCCCCAGGGGGACATGGCTGGAGACTGTCCTGCTAGACAGTTCCAGCTGGTCTCCTGGAGAGTCCCTTGGACTTTCCTTACTGTCTGCCTCTCCAGTAGGATTTTGGTCCTTGCCACACATTGTGTTCATCCTTACAGGGGAAAGGTATAGGTGTATTTTTAAAAGTTGCCTAACCAGTGAGGAAGAACCCCCTCCCATCCTTCTTCTCTCTCTGTTTTTTTTTTTTTTTCCTCTGTATTTTGAGACAGGGTTTCTCTGTGTAACGGTCCTGGCTGTCCTGAAACTCACTCTGTAGACCACACTGGCCTCAAACTCACAGAGATTCGCTTACCTCTGCCTCCCAAGTGCTGGGATTAAAGGTGTGCACCACCATAGCCTGGCTGCCCATTTCTTTTTCTTTAACTTCCTTTTTATTTATTCTTTGTGTCTTTTAAATCATGCATGTCCATCCCATTCATTTCCTGTCCCTGCATATCCACCCTCTACCCTTGCAGCCCCATAAATTTAAGAGAAGAAAGAAAAAAAGGAAAGAAAAAAAAGGGGGGTGATCTCTCATCGTGGAAGCTGTAGTGTGACACAGTGAGTCACATAGTGAGCCCTTTGTCCAGATGTCTTTACTTGCAAGTGTTCATTGCAGAGTCATTGGTCTGTTTCAGGCCTCTGGTTTCTGCTACGCTATTGATGCTGGGCCCTCACTGGAACTCCTCTTGGTTATCCTGCTGTTGCTCTGTGTTGTGGAGATCCTGCAGCTTTGGGTCTGCAGGACTGAGCCTGAGCCCTTCATGTGTTCCAGCAGATCACAAATGGAGTAGATATTGGGATGGGACAACCCATAACTCTGGTTCTGGGCTGGGGCAGTTGCAGGGTTGGTCATCTCTCCCTTGTCCTCACCATGAGGTGAGCTTTCTCTCGCCTTTGCAGTGCAGGGATGAGCAAGAGGCGGGGCCAGTTCTCCCACTTTCATGTCCTCAGGGTCAGATCTCCCAAACCTACACCTTCAGGGCCAGCTCTACTGTGATGCCCAGGCATACATAGGGTCTGCTCTCCCAAGAGTGGCAGCAGATGAGGGTTGGGGCTAGCTCTCCCATTCTTATCACCTCAGGGCCAGCTCTCCCACCCGCCTCAGGTATTGATGGGCAGGACACACACACACACACACACACACACACACACACACACACAC